>NC_081558.1:119851848-120102714 GCF_022355385.1 Mustela nigripes
GGGAGGGTATGTGCTTTGGTGAGTGCTGTGAAGTGTGTAAACCTGGTGATTCACAGACCTGTACCCCTGGGGATAAAAATATATGTTTATAAAAAATAAAAAATTAAAATAAAAACCAATATATAGATTCTCTCTTCAGCTTTCCCCTTGACACCTGCCTTAGGTGTACTGATGTGTCCTGAGGGCATCTTCCATTGCACAGCTCATTCATTTCAAGTGATAATGATCTTTCCCATCCTTCATCAAACTGACCCCAAATCCATAAAAAAGCATTTTATGTAATTATGATGTTTTGCTTGAAAGAAGCACAAAGCTAAACAAGACCTGTTCTGTCCTTGAGGTGCCTACCAGGTGGTGGACAGACAAATAAAACCATTGCAATGTGGTGTGTAGGAAATTGAAATAACTGTATTCTTATTTCCAAGTGCTACTTACCTAATGGCAAAGCAAAGGGGAAAAGTAAAAAGTGGAACCAAATTACTTAGGCATCTTATAAAGCTATATAACACAATTACTTGACACAAATAAGCGGTTTCTGTATTTTTATTTTCAGAAGTTGGCTTGATTTTTATCTAAGAGATAATGTTTGATTTCTGTCTAAAAGCATAATTCTTAACTGTGTAGATAAGCAGTATATGAAATAAATAAAATGTGTAGTTCTTATTGTGTGTATATATAATTTTTAAAATTATAGCATATTTTAATGTCCTATAATGTTAGTAAATGATTTTTTTTATTAATTTTGTATCAAACCTGGAGAAAAGTTGCATTTACAGAACTTTTTTTTCTCTCCCATTTGAGATTGATTTGACAGCCTGATGCCCTGTAACACTCCAATACTTTAGTCATACAAACAAGTTCAGTATTTAATAGTACTTAGTATTATTTAGAAGTAATGTGCTATCATATATATGTATATATAGTATATTTAGTATTTTGTCCTATAAACAAGGACATTCTCCTAAATAACCATAATATAACCATCAAAAACAGAAAGTTAGCACTGATATATTTTACTAGGTCCTATTCCAATTTTGCCAGTTTCCCTAATAATGTAATTTATAAATGATGAAGGGGTCTAGTTCATAATCACTCATGCATTTAGTTGTTGGTTTTCTTTATTCTGCAACAGCTCCTTAACTTACTTTCATTTCATGACCTTGACATATTCAAGGATGAAAGTCTAGGTTGTCTTGCAGAATATCTTTCGAATAGCAACCATCTGACATTTCCTTATATTTAGATTCAAGCTCTTCCTCTTTGGCAGGAATGTTACAGAAATGCTGCTGTGTTTCTTTCATTGCACCTTATCTGGTGATGCATGGTTTCCATTTGTTCCATTACTGATGATGTTCATTTGGATCACTTGTTTAAAGTGATGGTCTATCAGATGACTCAATTTTAAAGCTACTCTTTTTAATCTTTGAAATTAATAAATATTATATAAAGGGTTACACTAACTCTATAAAAATATCCCTTCCTTTCCAAACTTTTAATTAATTTATGTTTTCATAGCATATGTTTCATGGTTTCCTTTTTTTGTTCAAAAGGCTATAATCCACTGCTATTATGATTTATTTTGATGTTCAGATTATTCCTGGGTTTGGCCAATTTGAGCTCACTCAAGCTGGCTATTCTGTCCTTTTGACATGTTTCCATTGTTTTTGATCACTTCCTTATTTTCTAAAATAAAAATATGTTCAGGATCAGCATGTACTTTCCCTGGCCAAGCCTGGAATAAGTCATTTGTTTAAGAAGCTCTGATTATTTTATTAATCAGTCTTCTTTTATGTATATCCAATCTCCCATCTCTGTTTTCATGTCTTCCCCTGGGTAGATGTTGTCCTGCTCGGGTGCTATTTCTATATTTCTGGTCATTCCTCACCTTACTTGGATTCCATGGGGTCATTTTTCACCCTACTTGGAATCCAACATTGTTTGAACCCTGACTCCTCAAATATTACTGTCCTTTCTTCAGGGACAGGATCTTCACTCTGTATAGATTCTAATGCTCTGCTCTGGGCAATTGAGGCAACCCCTTACATCCTCTACTATACACTGTTCTTCCACTTGATAGCTTTAGAATTGAAATGCTCAGAACGGCAAGACACCTATACTATACTTTTAATTGGTCAGTGAGAACTGTGTGGGCCTTTTAGGAGAAGAAAATTTTCTCCTCACACAGTATAAGGGAAAAAATAAGTGGAAGACAGGATTTTTATTCTCAAGGAGCTTTTCAGGGTAATTGGAGAGATAAGACAACTCATTTTATCTTTAGAATAATTCTGTAAGGCATAGATTAGTATCCTTATCTGAGCACAGCTATTAAGAATATGAACTTATTTTCTTTGAGGGGATAATTTCTCAGCAGTTTTGGAATTCTGTAAGTGGAACTGAAAAGAAAAAGCTAATGTAAAAAATTGGGATGCTAGGCAATTTCTGGAAAGTCACAATGACAAATTATACTTCTTTTTCTCTGACTTGTTTGGTTTAGAGTGAATGAATAACATAGATGATATCCTCTAGGGAAATAAAATCATATTAATTTATATCATTATAATGCTACTGGGAACCCCACAAACCAAGAAAAAATAACCATAATCTTCTAGCATGGTAGTTCCACAAATAAGCCAACTGTTTTCAATTTACTAATAGAAGATCAAGCCATGTTGGTGACTTTCTTTTCAGTATTAGGTAAGCTTTTATGATTATGAATGTTTGAAACCTATTATCGTATCTAAGATAAATCTCGTGTATTTATAATTCAAGTGGGTGTGAGTGTGGGTAGAAAGGAACATGAGTATAAATCTAACCTGTCAGTTGAGGGAGTCTTCAACTTGTGATTAGGACACACTTGCTTCTGGTAACAACCAACCTGAAACCTCTTAGGAAACTGAACGTTATGTTGGCTTATGTAACCAAAAATTGAAGAAATATAAATGGAAATGACTAGAAGCAGAACTGTCATGTCATTAGGACTTTTTTTTCTTTAATCTTTCTTCAATTCTGGTCTGTGTATTACATTATGCTCCTCTACCAATGACCACTTTTCCACGTGATTGTGGGGGGACCACTGGAAGCTCTAGGCTTAGCTTTTTACAGCTTCATTACCAGAAAAGAAGAGGCTTTTACCCTCAGCAACACTTTGAGAAAAATTCAGAGAATGAATTCTGGGTACACACTGTTTATTCTAATTTTTGTAGTACAGTATAGTGATAAAGATGCTAGTGTATAGCAAGATTGGGTCATATGCTTGTTTCTAGATCATAGGTAATTCAGAGTACCATTATCATAAGCTCCTGTTATGAACAGTGATCAATATTCCTCTTAGTGAAGTAGTTACTCCTAGAAAGGGAGACTAGCATAGCACTTGCTACTAAGGAATTATGGCAAGCCAAGAAGCCATGACAATTTGTATTTACTATAATTTCTAAGTAGATTGCAGGGAACTCAACCTGAACAAAAATAATCTAGTTTGGTGGATGAGACATTATCATTTTTGGGCTCTAGGTAACATGAATATTCATCTACTCAGGGAGTGGATTCATAATAGTTGGTGACTGATTGGACTATTTGGACTAATTGGTGATTGGTGACTAATTGGACTATTGGACTACTTGCCCAACTAGAAGCTGAGGATGTGGATAAGCAAGCATACTGTATACTCCCTTAATATACAGATTTTCCTTACTTACAAGGGGGTTATGTCCTGATAAACCCATCGTAAGTTGAAAATGTCACAAGCCAAAAATACATTAATACATCTAACCTACTAAACATTGTAGCTTAGCCTAGCCTTACTTAGAACATGTACGTCAACCTGTGGTTGGGCAAAGTCACCCAACACAGAGGCTATTTTATAATTAAGTGTTGAATATCTCATGCAAATTACTGAATACTGAAAGTGAAAAACAGAATGTTTGTATGGGTACAAAATGACTATAAGTATATCAGTTGTTTGACCTTGTGATTGAATGGCTGACTGGGAGCTGTGGCTTACTGCTACTTCCCAGAATCATGAGAGAGCATTGTACCACATAGCCCTTGCCCAGGAAAGATCAAAATTCAAAATCTGAAGTATAATTTTTATTCAATTCCTATCACATTTGCACCATAATAAAATTGAAAAATTGTCAGTTGGGGACTGACAAGTTATAAGTTGGGGACTGTCCGTACATGTGTAATGAAGAAAAGTGCCCAACAGGAAAAATATAAAAGATATAGGAAATGTATCAACTCCAATTAATTGATAAAGTTATCAGAAGTAAGGAAAATATGTAAGGGTATATTATATAGTGAAATGATGTGAATATGCTTTTTTATGCCAGGTGGGAAAAAAGTGAAATGTAAAAATAATTAAAATATGGGAAATGGGAAAGTTGAACTTAACATTAAACAAAGTTAGCCACAGCTTGGGTGGGATACCAGATTCAATCAGTTATAAGAATTAAACAATGATGTGTCATGAATCCAGAAAAGACTAGTCGTCTGATTCTGGGAAGATAAAATAGACACAAGTTCCTCTATTCCCTTCGCTAAGTACAATGAGGAAACCTGCATTTATATACAAAACAGACATCAGAAGACTCTGACATGTGAATAAAGGTAAGCAGATTGGCTAGGGATTTTTGGGCCCGAGAAAGCACCCTGTGTTGACTTCTCTGTTTTTCCCTCATATATACTTGGAGATGAAGAAGGTGGTAACCTGGAAAGCTCAACAGGTATGGACAAAAATGTCCTCCAAAAAGCCTGGTTCTATCTAGCCAAAGGATCAGAAAAGGATCTCACAAGACAGAAGACTTTTAAGCAACAACTTTTACTCCAGACAAACATCCTAGAAAAAAATCCACTGACAAAGGCAAATAGGGCACCTAAACTTTTATAATTGTCTGTACCACGGCTGTACCAAGGCACTCTTAACACCCCTACCAGGTTTGTTTAGAGAAGGCCAAGTAAGGAGCTGAGTCTGAAGGAGTGCTCCTACCCCTCTCCAGTCAAATAAATGGAAACATTTGGGGCTCTTAGACTTCAATTTCCACCTGGTAGTAATGAGGCACTTCTACTCCTCCTGTGTGGTCAGAGGAGGCTGAGAGGAATCAGGACCCTCATCAGTACCCAGCAGTAATGACGCTACCCCCACTGTGGCATCAGTGGAAACCACTTAGGAAGCCAGAACTTCCACCCATTCCAGCAATAACAAGGGCCCCAAGGACTTTGAAATGGCATAATTATAAAGGTAATTTAGTTCAGATGAAGTCACTAGGATGGGCCTGAATCCAATATAACTAGTGTCCTTATAAGAGGAAATGAAGAATGAAGTTGGACACACACCAGAGGGAAGAGCATATCAAGATCCAGGGAGGAGATGATTATGTACAAACCAAGAACCAGCCCTACTGACACCTTGATCTTGTCCTTCTAGACTCCAGAAACATAAGAAAATAAATTTCTGTTGTTTACACCACTCAGTCTGTGGTTTGTTGCTATACCAACCCTTGCAAACTAATACAACTCTCAAAACTCAATAGTAACAAACAATCCAATTATAACATAGTCAACATAGATAGAATTTTCACTAAAGATATACAGATTTCAAGTAAGCATGTGGAAAATGCTCAATACCATAAACCACTGGGAAAATTCTAATGAAATCCCAATAAGGTATTGCTACACGTCAGAATGGTTAAAATAAAAAAATACTGACAATGCCAAATGCTGACATGGATGCAGAACAGCTCAAACACTCATACATTGCTGTTGAGCATGGAAAATGGTATGGTCATTGTGGGAAACTTTTTTTCACTTTCTCAATAAATTAAGCATGTAATTACCATAAAATCCAGTAATGCACTTCTGAGCATTTACTCCTGAGAAATAAAGAATTATGCTCACACAGAAAGCCTTTACACATAGTTTGTAGGAGCTTTTCTCAGATCAGCCCAAATTGGATACAACCCAATTACCCTTCAATCAATGAAATGTTAAAACTGGTACATTCATACAATGGAAATTGCTCAGTAATAAAAATGAACAAACTGACTGATCTGTGCAATAACCTGAATTTTCCCAAAAAATTCTGCTGAGTGTAAAATGTCCACCTATGATTCCATTTTGTAATATTCTTGAAATAGCAAAATTATAGAAATGGAAAAGTTATTCGTGGTTGCTAAGGCTAAGTAGGTGGGGAAAGTGAGAGAGAAGTGGGGATGGTTATAACAGGGATCCTTAGTGTGATGGAAATAGCCTGTATCTTGGTGTCTGAATGTCAATACCCTCGCTGAGATATGCTGCTTTTGTTTGGAAGATGTTAACATTGAGAAAACTACATTTTTTTGCCTTATAGGTCTTTTTCTGTTTTTATTTTGAGACACTTGCTGATTTATGATTACACATTCTCCCTATTGCAATAGTCTGTGATAAAGTCTCTCCTTATCTAAATGCATATTTGCTTTATTTGACAGCCTTTTTGATGGTTGAAGAATTGAACTTTTGAAAAGAAAGGAGGAATAGCTCAAATAATATACTGGCACTGTGTTTGGCTGGGAGATTTTGATATGGAAATTATTTGACCAGTCTCCATGTCTTGTTTACTTAAAATTATCATCTGGCCCCAAGTACTTAAAATTGTTACCTTGTTCCACTTAAAGTGATCAAGTTATGGAGGGCCAGGAGGGGGAAACCATTTCAAATTTTGGCAGGTTTTGATAGCATATCAAGCTGGAAGCAGAGTGCTAAGCCAAGTTTTATATATTGTAATTTTAGTGGGCACATCCTCAAATCCACGGCACATTAATTCTTGATCTCAGCTGCTATTCCAAATTAGTTTCCAAATATTTTCTTTGATTTGGTGAGGATTGGCTGGGAGTCAGATTAGCTTCACCTTTAGGGAAAAGTCTTCAATGCCTATATTTGAGCCAGCTGGAAAATTAAAACAGACACTAAGCTAAAAATGCTGAATTATAGAAGAAAGCAATTCCATGGAAATGCACACACTGGTCATCTCCTATATATGCAATCTTCAATCTATAAATATCAACATACTTATTATTAGAAGCACACCTATTTTTCATCTCCCACGGACCTGCAATTGCTCATCAGTTTTGCTGATCATGTGAAATATCAAGGCACTGAAAGTTGGTGAAAATTCCCATGAACACATGCAGACTGTGGGGAGTTTCTGTTTGCATTCCTGAGTCTTGTAGTTCCTCATGGAAATTCCACAGATGCCATTTGAAGGAACTTATGTTCAGGGAAGGTCTATTCACTGAAGGTTCACTAAGTTCAGCTTCTGTCTTGGTCAAAGAACCTGGAAATATTTCAAGGCCTTCCTAGAGATTACATGCTATACAACAAGGTGATCGGATACAGGTCAACATTTCTAACATCCAACATCTCTGCAAATCCCTCTGCACTTCACTAAGTCCTTCCTTATAAGGTTTTTTCCTATATTTTTTCCTCACCAAGCAGGGCACAAGCAAAATGTTATAATTGCATGCAGGCTTGCAGGGGGCAGACCACCAAGGAGATAATAGCGCAATGCGTTAGAATTATTTGTCTTCCCCACAATCAGGCGTCAGCACAGACTCAACAGCTGTGTGGTCCCAGGCACATAGTAAGTCGGATAATGTTTATTGAATAAATGACTGTGAGGACATGTAGTCAGAAGAGGAAGTGAGGTGCAGAAGAGAAGGCGAACTCTGGGATCTGGAGGCTAGAACTCTATTTTCTTGTTACTCTATTCTGGACACTCACTCCTAACTTATAGAAGGTTTGTGACTTCTGATTTCTTATTTGTTGGTTGAATTAGTCATTTGTTTTATTTATAGATTTAAATTCTTGGGTTTTAAAAATATAATACATGAATACTTTGTTCTTATATAAATTGATAAATAATAATAATAGTAGATCTTTAAACCTCAAGTATTCTTTCAACAACACTCCCCCCTCCTTACCACCAAAGTCGTCTTCTTTCTCTGGAAGTAAGTCTGCAAATAAGAGTAATGCTATTATTTGCTTCATATGTATCCTTTGAGAGGGCTTTACGAAAGTGTTTATTTAAGGATAGATGAGAGAGAGAGACAGAGAAGGAGAACAGGAGAGGGAAAATACAAGAACATAGAGCAGATACTCTTATACATAGTGATGCCTTGACTATTTTTGCTTCCATTTTACTTGGAGTGTTAATATTGCAGATATTTTGCTTTTTTCACTTAAGATTTAGTGACTCTCTCATTCATGCCTGTGCTAGTTTCATGACATCTGGCTTTTTCCACAACTTGTCTCACTGACTCCCATAATCTCTCTTAGTTTCCAGGTACAGTTCCTGCCTCAGACTTCACTTAGGGCCGTGACCTTAATGTCTAGTGACCTTGATTTCCTATCTTCATCACCCCACCAGTAGACTTCCCATGCCTTTTGCAATAATATAAAATATTTTGCAGTGTATATATCTTACCTTCTTCTCTTGTATTATAAATATATGATGAGAGAGTAGATACCTTTTTTAAGGGTAAAATGTGGAGACCTTTAGAGCATTCATGTGCTAAAACAACTGCTGGATCATAATGTCTATACCATTTTTCTCCCTTCGATTATATTCAGCTGGGAATTCCCATTAAATTTTAAGTAACTTTATAAAATATATGAAATTCTCAAAGAAACTGGTTTTCATATATATAGCATTCATTTGGGTGCTGAGAAAATGTCAAGAATGGGGAGATTTTAAACCTAAATTGACAGCTATGACTTTCGATACCAAGATTTTAAGGTAGATCCTTTGCCCTCTTTTGAGTTTTGATCACGTTTTTAAGTAAGAAAGGTTAAAAAAATATATGGTACTTTGCTATCCCAAATATTGTGGATAAAACTTATATCAGACATTCTTTTAGATATTAGACCACTCTGATCAATTATTTAAAACTGAGTTATTAATTTTAAAGGTCAGAACATTCCAATAAACTTGGCATTTTTAGGGTATATTAGAAAACTAAAATGTGAAAAATAAAATGCAGTGAAATAGAGTTTCAGATAATCAGCTTCTTAAAGGATAGATCCTATACAATTAAAACAATATAGATACATTTTTTATCAAGTTTTTTTTTTTAAGATTTTATTTGTTGACAGACAGAGATCACAAGTTGGCTGAGAGACAAGCAGAGAGAGTGGGGGGAAGCAGTCTCCCTGCTGAGCAGAGAGCCCAATGTGGAGCTCATCCCAGGATCCTGAGATCATGACATGAGCCAAGGCAGAGGCTTAACCCACTGAGCCACCAGGTGCCCCTATAGAAACATTTTTATGCAGATAATTTAATCAAGGTGGCTACCCTCTCACTGTCTAGCTGCAGTTTGAATGATTGTTACTCAAACTTGATTATTTTTAATAAACAAATATTTCAGTATTTTTATTTTGTGATCTATTTTGACTGTCTTTTATAAGAATATGGTAAATACTGAAGTATTGTGATATGAGTGGCTTGTGGGAGATCTCCCACAGACTAGATACATGCATGTAAAACTCTTAGAAGGGCACCAGGAGTCCCTTTTTGCCCACAAAGTCTTTCCTGCGGATGTTCCATGAAGTCTAATAAGCCCATTGTTAGCATCATGCTTTAAAGTAAAAGTCTAGTCTCTAGAGGACTGTTGTGGGAGATACATTTTTCCTGGGAAGAGCAGTAATTGTACATTTATGTATGTGATCAGAGGTCAGATTAATTTTGTTTCCTCCTGTGGAAAATAGACATGGTTCTGAGAAAATGGAATACAGAATTGACAACTTTTATTGGCAGGAAGGGCAGGAGGAATTTGATAGAGTGCTTGACGCCTGGAGGACTGGCTCAACAGGATTCCTCCATGGGCACAGGCCTGGAGAACATAGGATACCTGGTAGTAAAGGCATGTGTCTGTGTTGGGGGGTGGGGTGGGCAGCCAGAGAGCATGGCAGAAATAAGGGCTTGGAGGCACTAATGATCCATTTCAGTATATCACAGTTTGTCCTTGGATTGATACTTGATTTCACTAAATATTTTCAAAGGTAAATGAGATATTTATTTCAATCTGGTGCTTGGATGGAGCAATGGGAGTAGAAGCCTAAAGGGCATAGATGGACCCAAAGGTATTGTCTATGATGTGGGGTGAAAAGGATATCACAGTGACCCAAAACGCGCTTTTAAAATAGAGGCTTTCAACTAAATTCTTTAATTTAAGTATTTAGGTTTTAAATCTTCATAGACACAAAATAACTAGAATAGTAATATTTGATTTTTTTTGTAGTAAAATTTGCCTCTAAATGTTGAGTTGAATTTTGTTATATACTTTCCTATTTCTACAAAATCAATGCCAGGTGGCAAATATTCATTGCAACCTGTTTGCAAATTCATTGATGGAATTACATAATGTGCAAAAGTTTAATTAAAAATGATTTTTAATAAAACCATTCATTCTATTAAGATGTAGAAAGTAAAATTAGTTTCATAAAAGAGAATTATGCTTTAAATTAAAAGGTTTTCATTTTCTTTAAATCTCTTTGACTTGTGAACTCAAACTTGTGATTTTTAAGTACTTCAGAATCTAGAGATTTTTAAGCACCATCCAGGTGGTGGCTTTGATTTTTTAATTATTTTTGGAATTCCTGTATTATAGTATAACATATATGTGTAAAAATTACACATATGAATTCTTTATAGCTGGCAAAATTTCACAAACTGCACACACCTGTGTAGCTAGGGCCCAGTGAAAAACATTCCTGTCATCCCAGAACTACCTTTTTCCCACTCCCCATACCACTTCCAGTAGCTTCTGACTTGCCCAAACAGAACCACCCTGTGGGCTTCCAACAGCAGAGATTAGTATTGCTTATTTTTATGCTTTATATAAACAAAATTATATAATATGCATTCTCCTTATCTTCATACTATGTATGAGGTTCTTTTTTTTTTTTTTTGCATGTGGTTATAAATTATTCACTCTCATTGCTTTCAAGTATTCCATTGAGTAAATATACAATTTATTTTATCCATCCTGCTATTGATAGGTCTTTGAATAGTTTTGAGTTTGGCGCTATTTTAATTTTTGCTTCTATAAATACTCTAGTACCTCTCTTTAGGAAAACATGGATTTCTGTTGGGTATGTACCTATAAGTAGAATTGTTGGATCATAGCTTATACATATCTTCAGCTTTAGTACATAACACCACATATTTCTCTAAAGATATTGTATCAATATATATATATTATACCAATTCATATATCCTGTAACTATCATATGAGAAATGTGGTTGGTCCATAGCTTTCTAAGAGAATTTTGGAATTTTTTGCTCCTTTCATTTTGGCCATTTTGGAATGTACATGATAGTTGCTAAAGTTTAAATTCACGTTTGCCTGATGACTAATGAAGTTGAACATATTTTCATGTTTGCTAGTCCTCTGGATATCCTCTTTTGCGAAGTTTCTGCGTATTCTGTGTTTTTCATTTATACCTCACGTGTATTGTTCTTTATGTTTCTAGATAAAAGTCATTTGTATAGACAAATATATTCTTCTATTTTGTGACTTGCCTTTCCACTGTCTTAATGATTAAAAGACATTTTTAATTTTTAAAAAGATTTATTTATTTGTTTAAGAGAGAGAGAAAGAGCACACATGTGAATGGAGGGGGGGCAGAGAGAGACAGAATCCTCAAGGGGACTGCCTGCTGAGTGGGGGACCAATGCTGGGCTTGATCCCAGGACCCTGAGATCATGACCTGAGACAAAACCAAGAGTTGGGTGCTTAATCAACTGAGCTACCCAGGCACCCAAAACTTTTAAAATTTAATATAATTTAGTTTATTATTTTTTATTTTATGATTAGCACATTTTGTGTCCTAGTTAAGAAAGTTTTGCCTAACCTAAGTTATGAACAGATTCCCCTAAATTTTTCTATGAGAGCTCTCCTTCCTCCCTCCTCCCTTCCCTCTCTTCCTCTTTCTCTCTCTCCTTCCTTCTCCCTTTTTTCCTCCCTCCCTCCCTTCTTTCCTTTCTGTTTGTTTGTTTATTTTTGTATAGTATGATGTAAGTATGAAGACATATTATTTTCTAGGTGGCTATCCTAGTGATCCAGTACCTTTTTTGAATATTGAAAAGACCAGACATTCCCCCTATGCACTTTACTTTCCTGTTGCATTACTGGTGAGTTTCTCTATTCATAGACAAATAACACAGTCTTAATTACTTCATCTTTACAGTAGATCTTGATATCAGATAGTGTAACAACTTTAGCTTTCTTCTTTTCCTTTAAGATTTTTTGGCAATTCTTGACCCTTTGCATACCATGTAAGTTTTTAAGTCATCTAGTGCAGTACATTTCTGCAAAAAAACCCAGATGGAATATTTTTAAATTGAAGTTACATTGAAGTTACAGATTAATTTAAAGAAATTCATATCTTTAAATTTTTGAGTTTCAATAGATTATGGACTTGGGCCAGTCATTTTGTATGAGTGTATGTGTGTTTGTTTTTTTAAATCTTAACTTGTTTCAGTTGCTCAGTTTGGTAACTTTATTTCTGGGTACTTGATTTTTAAAAAAATATTATTGGAGATTATTTTCAAAATTTATAATTTATCTCTCTTGCTTGTATATAAAATTAGAATTGATTTTTTGGCATTATCTTCATATCCAACTACCTTACTAAATTTATTTATTTATTCCAGTACTTATCTACAAATTATTTTGGATTTTTAAATTATATTCTATGTAATAATTCTAGGACGTTTTCCCTCTTGCTTGAAATGACTAGTAACTCCTACAGTTTTTTTTTTTAAGTGTTCCACAATTCATTGTTTATGTACCACACCCAGTGCTCCATGTAATACATGCCCTCCTTAATATACCACCAGACTTACCCAACCCCCCACGACCTTCCCCTCCAAAACCCTCAGCTTGTTTCTCAGTGTTCACTGTCTCTCATGGTTTATCTCCCCTTTGATTTCCCCGAACACCTACAGTTTTTTTTTTTTTTAAAGATTTTATTTATTTATTTGACAGAGAGAGAGAGAGATCACAAGTAGGCAGAGGCAGGCAGAGACGGAGTGGGGAAGAAGGCTCCCTGCTGAGCAGAGAGCCTGATGCGGGGCTCCATCCCAGGACCCCGAGATCATGACCTGAGCTGAAGGCAGAGGCTTTAACCCACTGAGCCACCCAGGCGCCCCACTCCTACAGTTTTGTTTTTTTTTTAATTTAATTTAATTTTATTTTATTTACTTATTTTTTTATAATTTTTTATTTTTTATAAACATATATTTTTATCCCCAGGGGTACAGGTCTGTGAATCACCAGGTTTACACACTTCACAGCACTCACCAAAGCACATACCCTCCCCAATGTCCATAATCCCACCCCCTTCTCCCAACCCCCTCCCCCCAGCAACCCTCAGTTTGTTTTGTGAGATTGAGTCACTTATGGTTTGTCTCCCTCCCAATTCCATCTTGTTTCATTGATTCTTCTTCTACCCACTTAAGCCCCCATGTTGCATCACCACTTCCTCATATCAGGGTCCTACAGTTTTTAATAGAAGTCCTAATGGTGGGCAACTTTTTCTTGGTTCCTATTGCTACAGAAAGTAGTCTACATTTTACTGTTGAGTAGGAGGCTTGCTGTTGGCTTTTTTTTTAATGTGTATTTTTTTATCAGATTAATTAATTAATTAATTAATTGATTTTTAATTAGAGAGAGGGACAGAGGGAAAGAGAGAATCTCAGGTAGAGTTCATGCCCAGCATGGAAACCTATGTGGGTATTGATCTCACAACCACTTCTACTTCTGCTTAGAGACTATATGCAAGATGAAGGACAGAGTGAAGAGAGGAAAATGCTAAGAAGTTAGTCACTTCTGTTTGAATTCTAAGGCAGTTATTCTGCAGTATGTAATCATAATGGCTGATTATGAAAGAATTTTCACAGGGTTCCGTAGGAAGCCTTTTGGAAACCATATCTCCATTTCAGGGAAAGGAGCAAAAAATAGCTGACTACACATGTAGAATTTATATCCACCAGTTGCTATGATTTCCAAAATACTATTAAATGTTTGAACATTTATAGGTTATTTAAGTTCCTTGTCCTTCAATGTTCTCATCTGAAAAATGTGGATAATAGCAATAACTTTCTCATAGTAATGCTGTGAGAGTAAATAAGTAAATACATGTAAATATGTGTGTGCATGGCATGTAGACAGTGCTCAAAAAGATGTATAAATCACTAGTTTTATTAGCTATTATGAAGTCATGAATTCCTCCATCGCAAAATGTCTTTTTTATTTTAAATTCTATCAGTGTCTATTTAAATATTTTGTACCTAATCAACTCTAAATAATGTTGAAAATGTGTGTATGAGGGATTCTGTTTTTAAAAACTGAGTTTTCATTAGTGTTAACTTTGGAAAACTAGTAAATTCTTTTCACATTTATAGACTATCTGATTCAGGTATCTGATTCAGGTCAAGTAAAAATTCCACCTAACTGTGTGACATGACTCTTTCCTGATTCTCAATTTCCCCTTCAGAAGCATGAGACAATGATTGAATTAATCTAAAAGCTTTATTATGAGAGATTAGATGTAGTGAATTTGAAATCAATATTTAAGCTAGCAAATACTATGCTATCATGGCACATTCAATATGCTTTTATGAACCCCAACATGTAAAAGGGAGAATAAAATCTTCCTTGTGGCAAAGATAGTAAATAGGTATAAATTATTTATTGCATGTCTTCAACTTTCTATCCACTGTGTCAAACTATGAGAAAAATACCTTGGAACAAATGGAAATGCTTGTCTCATGAAGACTTGCCTCTGGCTGGCTGGTGAAAATGGCACAAATATAAAGATTAGAAAAAAAAAAAAACCCACAGAGTTTTCCTCTTTATGATTCAACAATTCTATACTTTCTCCCTGCTTATTAAGATAAGTGCATTTTTAAAGAGGTTTTACTTGTTTATTTGCAAGAGAGTGGGAGAGAGAGTGCATGAGTGGGTGAGTACATGAACTGGGGGAGGGTCAAAAAGAGAGGGAGAGGGAGAGAACCTTAAGAAGGTGGCCAACATACTAGGCACAGAGCCTGACCAGGGGATCACCAGATCACCATGGGTTCTCAATCTCATGATCCTGAAATTATGACCTGAGCCCAGACCAAGAGTTGGGTGCCTAACTGACTGGGCTACCCAGGCACCCCTAAGATAAGAACATTCTTAATCCCTTTTATCTGTTTCATCCATTGCTCCCCCCATACTTTCTCTGGCAACCACTAGTTTGTTCTCAATATTTGAGTCTGTGTTTTTCATCTTTTTTTCTTTGTTCATTTTTTTCTTATATTGGACATACAAGTGAAATCATTTGAAATTTGTTTTTCTCTTATTGAATTATTTCACTTAGCATTATACCATTAAAGTACATCCATGTTGTTGTAAATGGCAAGATTCCATTCTTTTTCTTATGGCTGAAAAATATTCCTGTGTGTGTGTGTGTGTGTGTGTGTGTAAACTTCCTTATCCATTCTTCTGTGGGTGGACACTGGGCTGCTTCCATATAGTAGCTACTGTAAATAATGCTGCAATAAACACAGAGGTACATATATCTTTTCAATTTAGTATTTTTATTTTCTTTGGGTAAACACCTAGTAGTCAAATAACTAAATCATATAGTAATTCTATTTTTAAGTTTTTGAGAAAACTTCTTATTGTTTTCCACAGGGGAAGCACCAGTTTCTGTTCCCACCATGAGTGCATAAGCTTTCTTTTTCTCTACAGTCTCTCCAAGACTTTTTGTTTCTTGTGTTTTAATTTTGAAAAGTGTAAAGTGATTACACTTAGCTGAGATGCTAAGTTCAAACTCAATGGTGAAAAATTGAGAACTTTTTCTCTAAGATCTAGAATAAGACAAAGATGTCTACACTCACCACTGTTATTCAATGTAGTACTAGAAATCCTAGCTATAGCAATCTGACAAGAAAAAGAAATAAAAGGCATAAAAATTGGTAAGGGAGAAGTAAAACTCACTATTTGCAAATGACAAGATTTGTGTATATAGAAAAAATGAAGATTCCACCAAAAAGCTACTGTAACTGAATTTAATAAATTCCAGGACAAAAAAGTAATATACAAAAGTCTGTTGTATTTCTATACACTGATAATGAAGTAGCAGAAAAAAAAATTAGGAAAAAATTCCATTTAAAATTGCACCAAAAAGAATAAAATGTCTAGGCATAAACTTAACAAATGAGGTGAAAGACCTGTACTCCAAAAACTGTAAAACACCAATGAATGAAATTGAAGGCAACACAAATAAATGGAAAGATATTCCATGCTCATGAAACCAACATTGTTAAAAATGTCCATACTACCCAAGGGAATCTACAGATTTAATGCAGTCCTGCTCAAAATACCAACAACATTTTTCATAGAGCTAGAACAAATAATCCTAAAATTTGCATGGAGCCACTAGCTTGAAAAAGCAAATCAATCTGGGAAAAGTAGAACAAAGCTAGAAGTATCACAATCCCAGATTTCAAAATATACTGCAGAACTGCAAAATGGTGTTGGCATAAAAATAGACACACAAATCAATGGAGCAGAGTAGAAAGTCCAGAAATAAACCCATGCTCACATGGGTCAATTGATCTACATCAAAGGGGACAAGAATATGCAATGGGGTAAAGATAGTCTCTTCAACAAATGGTGCTAGGAAAACTGGAAAAACTGCAAAACTCATTCATGCAACAGAATGAAACTGAATCATTTTCTTACATCATACACAAAAAATAAACTTAGAATGGATTAAAGTTCTAAATGTGAACTCTGAAACCATAAAATTCCTAGAAAAAAACAAAGCCACTAATTTCTTTGACATTGGCCATAGGAACATTTTTCTTCCTGTGTTTCCTCTGGCAAGGGAAACAAAAATAAAATTAAATTATTGGGACTATATCAAAATAAAAAAAAATTTACAGCAAAGGAAACCATCAACAAAACTTTATAAGGCAACCAACTGAATGGGAGAAGATATTTGAAAATGCTATATCCAATAAGGGGTTAATATCCAAAATATATAAAGAACTTATATGACTCAACACCTAAAAAAAAAAACTAAACAAAACAAAAATCCACAAATAACCCAATTAAAATGCACAGAGTAGAGAGGAAGTTAGCCACAGTATAGGAGAACCCTGAGCTCATCTCATCCCACAAACATAAGTAGGTAACTTTCAAATCATCCTAAATACCCCAGAAGCCAACCTGAAGATCGACAGAAGAAACTCCACAAAAAAAGGGAAAGAAGAGGCCACATTGAAAAAAGGAATTACAGAGATACAGTTTAGGGGAGAACCTGGAGTGTTGTGGAGGGGAGGGAGCTATAGTTGTGGAGAAAAATGGGGGGGGGGGCGGGAAGCACACAGGGGAATGCAAAAGAAGAACATTTTTCCCAAAGCCATTGACCTAGAAATTGAGAGGGGCTGAATTTCATGAGTTTTTGCAACCAGTGAGGCTTAAAGCCTGGAGTTTTTAAAAGTCAGTGTGTTTGGCTGGGATAAAGGCTAGAGGGCACTGTCCTGATCCTAGAGAGAGGGCAGGCAAACAAACTGGGGACATAGAGTGTGAAAACAGTGATCTGAAAAATGACTGGAGCACCCAGTGGGGAGATTCTTCACTTCTCTTAGAGTGTGTCCCCAAGAAGCAGCATTCACAGAGATGCTTCTCCAGAAACTAAGGAGATGTTTGGTAACGTTTTCCTTCCCTGCCATTGAGCATAAACAGAGAGTCACTAAAGTAATCAGTTCAGCACTAACACTGGTTGCCTAACTTACTTACACCAAACCCCACCACCTGTGTTCTGATAGGGCTGTCCTTTTCAGTCAGGCTTGCCTCAGTCTCAGTGTGGTGAACTCC
Source organism: Mustela nigripes (assembly GCF_022355385.1). Lineage (NCBI taxonomy): Eukaryota > Metazoa > Chordata > Mammalia > Carnivora > Mustelidae > Mustela > Mustela nigripes. Next base: position 119,869,755 of record NC_081558.1, read on the forward strand.
TCTCTAAGAATACCAGCAGATCTCCCTTCCCACACCACTTCTCCCAGCCAGAGAGTTCTGCAGGACCTCAATCCTGGTGGATTTGGTGTCAGATCTCATTTCATAAGCAGATCAGAGCACACCTAGTTAAAACATACCACATTCAGGCCAGGAGCCAAACACTGGCCAAGCAGGCAAGGAGAATCTCTGCTGATGACTGATCTGAAGGATACAAAATAAAACAGCAGAGCTTATGTGATAGACACCAGAGACACTCCTTGAAATGCCAGCCCTTGTGTTCTGTTCTTGTGTTCTGTCCATTTTTTGACATGATTATCTGTTTTGTGTGTTTTGAGTTTGAGGATTTTTTTTTTAAGATTTTATTTATTTATTTGACAGACAGAGATCACAAGTAGGCAGAGAGGCAGGCAGAGGGGGAGGGGGAAGCAGGCGCCCTGCTGAGTAGAAAGCCTGATGTGAGCTCAATCCCAGGACCCTGAGATCATGACCTGAGCCAAAGACACAGGCTTAATCCACTGAGCCACCCAGGAACCCTGAGGAGTTCTTTATAGATCTTGGTTATCAGCCCTTTGTCTATAGTGTCATTTGCAAATATCTTCTCCAATTCCGTGGTTTGACCCTTTGTTTTGTTGATTGTTTCCTTTGCTGTGCAGAAGCTTTTGATTTTGATGAAGTTCCCAAAGTTCATTTTCACTTTTGTTTCCTTTGCCTTTGGAGAAATGTCTTGAAAGAAGTCGCTGTGGCCAGAAATGTCTTGAAAGAAGTCGCAGTGGCCAGTGTTGAAGAGGTTAGTGCCTATGTTCTCCCCTAAGATTTTGATAGATTCCTGCTTCACATTGAAGTCTTTTATCCATTTTGAGTTTATCTTTGTGTATGGTGTAAAAGAATAGTTGAGTTTCATTCTTCTATACATATCTGTCCAATTTTCCCAACAACATCTATTGAAGAGACTTTTTTAAAAAAGATTTTATTTATATATTTGAAAAGGGAGAATGAGAGAAAGAGAAAGTCTGAGAAGGGGCAGGGTCAGAGGAGAAGCAGAGTCCTTGCCGAGCAGGGAGCCTGATTCAGGATTCGATCCTGGGCTCCAGGATCATGAGCTGAGCTGAAAGTAGTTGCTTAATCAATTGAGCCACTCAGGAACCCGAGGAGATGGACTTTTTTCCACTGTATATCTTTTCCTGCTTTGTTGAAGATTATTTGACCATAAGTTGAAGGTCCATATCTGGGCTCTTTACCCTTTTCCACTGGTCTATGTGTCTATAGCTATCTTTTTTAACACAGAGAAGAAGACAGAGACTTCGACAAAATGCCAAGATGGAGGAATTCACCTCATATGAAAGAACAAGATACGACCATGGCAAGAGATCTAAGTGAAATATATATATGTATATATATATGAAATATATATATGTATATATGTATACATGTATATATATGTGAAATATATATGTATATATATGAAATATATATGTATATATGTATGTATATATGTATATATATATGCGAAATATATATATGTATATATATGAAATATATATGTATATATATGTATGTATATATATGTGTATATATATATATATTTCACTTAAATCTCTTGCCATGGTCGTATCTTGTTCTTTCATATGAGGTGAATTCCTCCATCTTGGCATTTTGTCGAAGTCTCTGTCTTCTTCTCTGTGTTATATACATATGTATGTATACATACATATACATACATATGTATATGTATGTATATATATGTAACATGCCTGATGGAGAATTTAAAGCCACAATCATAAATATACTCACTGGGCTTGAGAAAACAATAGAAGACATCAATGAGACCATTACAACAGAGATAGAAGAATTAAAAAAAAAATCAATCAGAGCTGAAGAATGCAATAAATGAATGTGGAAATAGGTTTCATCAATGCATAGTAGGCTGGAAGATGCAGAGGAATGAATCAGTGACCTAGAAGACAAAATAATGGAGAATAATGAAGCTGAACAAAAGAAAGAAAGAAGAAATATATAACATATGAATAGACTTAGGGAAATTAGTGATTCTATGAAATATAATAATATTCATATTATAGGAGTTCCAGAAGAGGAAGAGAGATAAAAGGGGGCAGAAAATTTATTTGAGGAAATAATAACTGAAAACTTCCCTAATCTGGGGAAGGAAACAGATATCCAGATCCAGGAGGCACAGAGAACTCCCATCAAAATCAACAAAAGCAGGCCAACACCAAGATATATTGTAATTAAATTTGCAAAATATAGTGACAAAGAAAAAGTCTTAAAATCAGCAAGACCAAAGAAGTCCTTACATTTCAAAGGAAAATCCATTAGTCTAGCTGGAGCTCAACAGAAACTTGACAAGCCAGAAGGGAGTGGCATGATATCTTCAAAGTGCTGAGTGGGAAAAAATCTGCAGCCAAAAATACTCTATCTGGCAAAGCTATCAATCAGGATAGAAGGAGAGATGAAGAGTTTCCCAGACAAAAACTAAAGGAATTTGTGACCACTAAACCAACCTTACACAGAATATTAAAGAGGATTCTTTGAATGCAAGGAAAGACCAAAAGTGACAAAGAGAAGAAAGGATCAAAGAAAGCCTCCAGAGACAATGACAAAGTAAGTTATAAAAAGGCAGTAAATACATATCTATCAATAACATATCTACATTTAATGTATGGAGCACCCAAATAAATAAAACAAGTAATAGTGAACATAAAGGAACTCACTGATGGTAATACAATAATAGTAGGTAGGGGACTTTAACATCTCACTCTCACCAATGGAGAGATCATCTAAAAAAAAATAAACAAAAAAACAATGGCTTTGAATGACACATTGGACCAGATGGCCTTAACAGATATATTCAGAACATTCCATCCTAAAACAGCATAATATGCATTCTTGCCAAGTGTACACAGAACATTCTCCAGAAGAGATCACATATTAGGTCACAAAACAGGCCTCAACAAATACAAAAAAGTTGAAATCATACCATGTCTCTTTTCTGACTACAGCACTATGAAACTATAAGTCAACCACAAGAAAACACCTGTAAAGTCCACAGATACATGGAAGTTAAACAACATGCTAATAAACAATGAATGGGTCAACCAGGAAATCAAAGAAGTTAAAAAATACATGGAAACAAATGAAAATGGAAACACAATAATAGTCCAAAACCTTGGGTTGCTGCAAAAGTGGTCTTAAGAGGGAAGTATACAGAGATACAGGCCTACCTCAAGGAGCAAGAAAATCTCAATTAAATGACCTAATCTTAAACCTAAAGTAGCTAGAAAAAGAATAAGAAACAAAGCCTGAAGCCAGCAGAAGGTGGAAATAATGAAGATTAGAGCAGAAATCAATGATACAGAAACTAAAAAACTAGTAGAACAGATTAATGACACCAGGATCTGGTTCTCTGAAAAAATTAATACAATTGACAAACCTCTATCCAGACTTACCAAAGAGAGAGATAGAGGAAAAAAAAAAAAGAAAGACCAAAATAAATAAAATCACAAATGAGAGAGGAGATATAACCATGAACACCACAGAAATGTAAATGATCATATTAGACTATTATGAAAAACTATATGCCAACAAACTGGACAGCTTGGAAGAAATAAATGAATTCCTATGAACATATAAACTATCAAAACTGAAACAAGAAGAAATAGAAAACTTGGACAGATAAACAGCAAAGAAATTGAATCAGTAATTAAAAAAAAAAAAAAAACAACTCCTAATAAACTATTCCAAAAAAAAAAAAGAAAAAGAAAAAGAAAAGAAAGGAAAACTTCGAAATTCACCTATGAGGTCAGCACTACTCTGATACCAAAACCAGATAAAGACTCCACTAAAAAAGAGAATTATAGGCCAATATCCCTGATGAACACAGATGAAAAATTGTGGATAAAATACTAGTAAATGAAACCGAACAATATATTAAAAAAAATAATTCCCCATGATCAACTTGGATTTATTCCTGGGTTGCAAGAGTGGTTCAATATTTGCAAATCAATCAACTTGATACACCACATTAATAAAAAAAAAAAGGATAAGAAGCATATGATCATTTCTTTTTTTATTTAAATTCAATTAACCAAGATATAGTACATCATTAGTTTCAGATGTAGTATTCAATGACTCATCAGTTGCATATAACACTCAGTGCTCATCACATCACATGCTCTCCTTGATGTCTATTGCCCAGTCTCAACAGATGCAGAACATCCATTCATGATAAAAACCCTTAACAAAGTGGGTTTAGAGGGAATACACCTCAACATCATAAAGGGCATGTATAAAAAACCCACTGCTAAGTCATCCTCAGTGGGGAAATATTGAGAGCTTTTCCTCTATGGTCAGGAACAAAACAAGGATGTCCACTCTCACCACTGTTAGTTAACACAGTAGTGGAAGTCCTAACCTTAGCAATCACACAGCAAAAAGAAATAAAATGCATCCAAATAAGCAAGGAAGAAATAAAACTTTCATTATTTATCCAAATAATACAAAAAATACTAATTCAAAGGGATACATGCACCCTGATATTTATAGCAGCATTATTTACAATAACCAAATTATGGAGCTAGCCCAAATGCCCATCAGTAGATAAGTGGACAAAGAAGATGTCATATATATGACATATGTATGTGTGTATATGCACATACATATGTATGTATACAATATATACAATTATTCAATGAAATATTACTTAGCCATCAAAAGAATGAAATCTTGCCATTTGTGATGCATGATGTGAATGGAGCTAGAGAGTTTTATGCTAAGCAAAAGAAGACAGAGAAAGGCAAATACCATATGATCTCCCTATATGTGGAGTTCAAGAAACAAAACAAATCAGCAAAGGAAGAAAAGAGAAAGAGAGAGAGAGGCACACCAAGAAACAGATTCTAAACCTTAGAGAACAAACTCATGATTACCAGAGGGGATGTGCATATGGGGATGGGTTGAATAGGTGATGGGGCTTAAGGAGTGCACTTGTGATGAGCACTGGGTGTTGTATAGAAGTGTTAAATGACTATATCATGCACCTGAAACTAGTATTTCTTAGGAGCTAAGAGGAACTAATTGACATAAAATAAAAACTTTAAAAAAAAAATGCAGAGAGGAAATGAGCAGACCTTTTTCCAAAGAAGACATACAGATGGCTGACAGACACATGAAAAGATGTTCAGTATCACTAATTACCAGGGAAATGCAAATCAAGACCACAATGGGATATCACTTCCCCTGTCAAAATGGCTAAAATCAAAACCACAAGAAATAACAAACTTCTGTGAGAATAGGGAGTAAAGAAATCCTTGTTCACTGCTGTTGGTAGGAATATAAATTGGTGCTGCCACTGTGAAAAGCAACACGGATATTCCTAAAAAAAAAAAAAAAAAAAAAGTAGAATTACTGTATGATCCAGCAATTCCACTACTGAGTGTTTACCCAAAGAAAATGAAACATTAATTTAAAAAGATATATGTACCTCTGTGTTTATTGTAGCATTATTTCAATAGCCAAGACATGAAAGCAGCCCAACTATCCATCTATAGATGAATGGATAGAAAAGATACACACACACACACACACACACACACATAGTGGAATATTATTCAACAACAACAAAAAAGAGAGAAAAAAGAATTTTAGAAACATTTGTTTCTGTCTTTATATGTGATTTGACTTAGACATCCTTAATCCAAATCTTATGTTGGCTTGTTTTTAGGCACAAATCAAGAAAAGAGGAACAGATGTTTAAATATCTGTTGCTCATATTAACAATTAAATAATTAAGTTATTGCTGCCTTTCAGTTCTAGAAAAAAATAGTTTTTCTTTTTTTCATTTTTTATGTTCAGTTAGCGACTGATAGTACATCAATAGTTCTTCAATAGTGAAGTTCAAAGAGCAGCTGAGAATCTTTTCATCATAAAATATTTTGATTTTTATGTCATCCAAAAAAGATTATTCAAAGAGAAGTAAATATGAACTTTAATAACAATAGGAGTTATATATAAAGTATTGAGGAACACTTGAAGAACTAGACAAACTAAGAATATATTTTTGTCACCAAAATACCAAATGAGAGTACTGTGTTGTTCTACTCAACTATAGATTCTATCCATTTAAACAAATTTTATAAAAATATGATATTCTGCAATTCAAGGACCGATTATTATATGACTGGGAATAAAAGGCAATATTTTGGGGGGAACGATTTTTTTTTTTTTTTTTCTGCAGAAGAGTTGCATAAATCCTAGCTATCCATGAAATAGCTATTGTGTGTCCTCTTTGCCTTTTCATATTATCGGCCATTCTGGCTTATGGAACTACATACTGTGTTTCATTTCTTTAACCAAATGTTTGCACATTTATTTTAAAACCTTCTGAAGAATGAATGAACTTAATAAGGTGGGCGTTTCATTTAAAGGTATAATATTGACAGTATGGAAAATATATTTAGCAATTTTCCCTTAGATGTGTGCTCCTCTTAGTGACTATAGATGCTATTTGCTAAATGAAAAGTAACACATAGCTTCCATTCTGGTATTTACTGAATTTCTTTTGTTTAAAAGGCAGAAATCCACAAAATTGATTTCATAATAAAATGCAATCTAAAACTGCCTCTGCATCATATGCAAGTTTAAATATCGTTTCTTTTTGAAAGTCATTAACTTGTACTTTCATTTTGGTACAAATAGAACTTTTAATACATGGGGAATCACAGGAAGTCTTGTAAATTATTAATTTTGAAAGAAAAAATTCTGTATATGTAGATGTATAGCAACAAATGTGGTAATGAAGTAACTCCATCAGAAAACAGAAATTGAAAAAAAAATGATGGTAGTGTAGTCAGACTTTGAATTCTAGCAAACTCAAACTTCTTTATTCTACACTAGTTGTAATATTTTTTTTAAAAGACTTTATTTATTTATTTGACAGACAGAGATCACAAGTAGGCAGAGAAGCAGCCAGAGAGAGAGGAAGGGAAGCAGGCTCCCTGCTGAACAGAGAGCCTGATGCGGGGCTTGATCCCAGGACCTTGGGATCATGACCTGAGCTGAAGGCAGAGACTTTACCTATTGAGCCACCCAAGCACCCCAACACTGGTTGTAATATTATACATTATGGTCATATTCTGTAGTTCCTGGTACATAATAGAGACTCAATATACAATTGTCAAATAAGTTTTAAATAATCTATTGAAAAGGAATGAAATCCAAGTCCTTAAACCTATTTTCCTGTGAGGAAAGCAATACTCTGTGCACCCTGTAACATATTTGGCTCCCTAAGTGCTTTGCAACTTCATCCTTTTCTTTAATAAGAGTCTTACTTGTGTGGGGCTCCTGGGTGGCTCAGTCCATTGAGTGTAGGACTCTTGATTTCTGCTCAGGTCATGATCTCAGGGTTGTGAGATTGAGCCCTGCATGGGGTTCTGTGATCAGTGGGGAGTCTGCTTGAGATTCTTTCTCCCTCTCCCTCTGCCCATGCACTCCTCCTGGGGCTCTCTCTCTCTAAAACACATACATGAACCTTAAAAAAAAAAGAACCTTACTTGTATAAAAATAATACAAAGAATACAGGCAACAACCTCTTCCACCTCAACCACAGAACTTCTTCCTAGAAACATTCCCGAAGGCAAGGGAAGCAAGGGCAAAAATGAACTATTAGGACTTCATCAAGATAAAAAGCTTTTGTGCAAACAAAGGAAACAGTCAACAAAACCAAAAAACAACGACAGAATGGGAGAAGATATTTTCAAATGACATATCAGATAAAGGGCTAGTGTCCAAAATCTATAAAGAACTTATCAAGCTCAACACCCAAAGAACAAATATTCCAATCAAGAAATGGACAGAGGACATGAACAGACATTTCTGCAAAGAAGACATCCAGATGGCCAACAGACACATGAAAAGGTGCTCCACATCACTCGGCATCAGGGAAATACAAATCAAAACCACGATGAGATACCACACCAGTCAGAATGGCTAAAATTAACACGTCAGGAAATGACAGATGCTGGCAAAAATGCGGAGAAAGGGAAACCCTCCTACATGTTGGTGGGAATGCAAGCTGGTGCAACCACTCTGGAAAACAGCATGGAGGTTCCTCAAAAGGTGTAAAATAGAGCTACCCTAGGGCCCAGCAATCACACTACTGGGTATTTACCCTAAAGATAAAATGTAGTGATCCGAAGGGGCACATGCACCCAAGTGTTTATAGCAGCAATGTCCACAATAGCCAAACTATGGAAAGAACCTAGATGTCCATCAACAGATGAATAGATAAAGAGGAAGTGGTATATATAGATACAGTGGAATATTATGCAGCCATCAAAAGAAATGAAATCTTGCCATTTGCAACGATGTGGATGGAACTAGAGGGTATTATGCTAAGTGAAATAAGCCAATCAAAGAGACAATTATCATGTGACTTCACTGATATGAAGAATTTGAGAAACAAGACAGAGGATCATAGGAGAAAGGAGGGAAAAATGAAAAAGATGAAACCAGAGAGGGAGACAAGCCATAAGAGACTCTTGACCTCAGAAAACAAACTGAGGGTTGCTGGAGGGAAGGAGGGTGGGAACGATGGGGTGGCTAGGTCATGGACATTGGGGAGGGTATGAGAAAAAAATGTAATACAAGAATTTCTATGAACTCATTACCATGTTTTCTCCAATGGCAATATCTTGTAAAACTATAGCACAGTGTCCCAACCAAGATACTGGTATCAATACTGCAGTCAAGATGCAGAACATTTCCATCATCACAAGGCCTCTCATGCTGCCCTTTTATCACCATACCCACTTTACCCTCACAATCACCCCTTACCTGACACCTTGACAACTTCTAATCCTGTCCTGTCTTTCTATAATTTTGTCACTTCAAAGAGTACTTGTTCCATTAACACAACTGTACAGTATATATCCTCTCTCTCTTTCTTTTTAACTTAGCATGATTTTTTGGAGATTTTCTGGGTTGTGGTTTGTATCAGTAGTTAATTCCTTTTTATTTACTGAATAATTTTTCAGAGTGTGGATGTGCCACAGTTTGTTTAACCACAGATCCATTGAAGGACATCTGGGCTGTTTCTAATTTTTTAATATTATGAATAAAGCAGCAATAAATATCCACATGTACAGGCTTTTTTTCTGTCAACATTAGTTTTTCTTTCTTTAAAATCAATACCTAGGAGTGCAATTGTTGTATAGTATGGTAATGGCTTGTTTAGATTTTTAAGTAATTTCTATTTTCCAGAGTAGCCATAACAATTCCATCCCAACTGCAGTGTATGAGTCATCAGATTGCTACACATTTGGGGTTGTCAGTATTTCTTATTTTTGTCATTTTGATACATACATAGTGATATCCCATTGAGGATTTAATTAGCATTTCCCTAATGCCTAATGGTGTTACACATCTTTTCACATATGTGTATCCTCTTTTGTGAAATAACCATTCACATATCACTAATCAGATTTTTTCTAACTGGGGAATGTGGGGGTTTTTTACTGGTGAGTTTTGAGAGTTTATTATATATTCTAAATTCCAGTTCTTTGTGAGATATGTGCCTTGTAAATATTCTCACTCAGTCTTTAAGTTTCTCTTTTCTTCCTCTTAACAAAGTTTTTCACAGAACAATTTTGTGCAATTCCAATTCATCATTTTTTTGCTCTTTTTTTTTTTTAAGATTTTATTTTTAAGTAATCTCTATACCCAATGTGGGGCTTGAACTTACAACTCCAAAATCAAGAGTCACATTCTCTACCAACTGAGCCAGCCAGGGCCAAATTCATCATTTTTTTCTTTTAGATATTGTGTGTTTGGTGTCAAGTCTTAAGAACTCTGCCCCTAGCCCTATATCTCAGAGATTTTCTCTGATTTTTTCCCCAAAGGTTTTATAATTTTATGTTTTGCATCTAAATTTGTGATTCATTTTGACTTCATTGTTGTATAGATTTGAGATTCAGATTATGTATCTATTTTACATATATATGCATTTTTACATATATATGCATATTTGTGTGTATGTATACATGTGTATATGTATTCATGTGTAATATCATTATATGTGTGATGTCCATGTATGTCCAATCACTCCAATGTCATTTGTTTAAAGGCTTTCTTCTACTGAATTGCTTTTTCAATTTCATCAAAAACCATATTTGTATGACTCTATTTCTGGGTTCTCTGTCCTGTGCACTGATTGGTATGTCTATCTCTCTACCAATACCACAGTGTCTTTATTACAGCTATATAATAAAACTTGACAGTAAGTAGAATGATTCCTATCACTTTATTTTTCTTTTCCAAAATTGTGTTAGCTAGTCTAGTTATTCACCTTCTATATACATATTAGAGTGACCTTTTCTAGATCTACAGAAAATCTTGCTGGGAGTTTGAAAGTAATTATATTAAATTTTATTGCAATTTGGTGATAATTGATATCCTAACTATATTGAGTCTTCCTACTCATCAGTATGATGTATTTACCTATTTAGTTTTTTCCCTAAGTTTCTTATTAGCATTTTGTAGATACAGTATACAGATCTTGTCCATGTTTTGTTAGACATCTAGCTCAGTACTTCATTTTTTGGAGTGATTACAAATGAAATCGCATTTTTAATTTTGGTTTCTATGTCTGTATTCATTTGGAGTATACATAAATTCAGTTGATTTTAAAAAATATTTATCTTATATGCCACCTTGCTTAACTCATTACTTGTAGGATTTTTTGTAGATTTCTTAGAATTTTGTACAAAATTAAGACAACTAAGTCATCTGCAAATAAGAACACTTACATTTCTTCCTTCCTGAGGAATAGGTCCTTCTTTTCTTTTTTACCTTACTTCTGTGGCTTGAACTTCAGGTTATATATTAAATGAGAGTGGTAAAAGCAAAAATACATGAATTGTTCCCAATCTTAGGGAGAAAACATTAAGTTTTTCTGTATTAAATATAATGTTAGTGTTTGTTTGTATGTCTTTTTTTTTATTAAATTGAGGAAATTTTCCTCTATTATTATCATAAATCGGTATTGAATTTTACCAGTTGCTTTTTCTGCATGGATTTATAAGATCATGTGATTTTTCTTTTTAGCCTATTAATTTGGTGAATTATAGTTCTTAATTTTTCAAATATTGAACTTGTTTTGCATCTTTGGAATAAACCTCACTTGGTCATATTCTGTAGTTCCTTTTTAAAATACTGAATTCTACTTGCTAATATTTAGTTAAGAAAATTTTCTTCTATACTCATAATGGTTATTCGAGTCTTCACCATTCTTCTTTCTAAAGGTAACTCAGTAGAATTGCCAGGAATGGCCAGAAATCCCTGTATGGATGGACGAAAGATCACTCCAAACTTTGCTATGAAAGAGAGGAGAAGACAAGGGGGTCAGTGCTCAGTGAAGAAGACCCTTTGCTCTTCTTTGCTCCCATTTTTATGGATCCTTGAGGATAATCACAAATCCTTGTCACTGTTTCTGAAGTAGGTGATGCATGACAAGGAGTGGTAGTGAAACTAGGAGGATCTGTTTATGGAAAAGATAAGATATGCTAATCTGTGTGTTCTACTAAACAAAGCCTAAGGGACAATGCATACATCTCTTAGATCACAGGGCCCCTGTTTGGGCAAAGAAAGCTTCCAGAAGGCAACTCCCCTCGGCATTCCAATGGCAGAATGGTCCAGCCAGCCTCAGCTTTTCAAAGGTCTAGGCCTTTTTTTGAAATCTTCCTTCACCTAGAAGCCTCTGTGCTACATTTTAGCACATTTGGTGTATGTTTTGTGGGCACTTGAAGAGAATGTGTGCTTTGCACTTACTGGGTAGACTGCTCTATAAGAATTGATTAGATACTGTTGCTTGATGGTGCTTTTAAGATGTTCTATACCCTTGCTGATACTATGTTTGGTTGTTCCTTTAATTGTTGGGTGAGGGGTGTCCTAGTATCAGTAAGAATTGTATGTCCAAGTCTCCAATAATTATTTTTTCTTTCAGTTCTATACATTTACTTCATATTTTTTGTAGCTCTCTTCTTTAGTGCATACACTTTTAAGATTGCTGTGTCTTAGTGGATTGACCATTTCATCTATGTAATGTTTCTCTCTCTTTCCTTTGTCTGAAGCCTTCATTATTAGACATTAATATGGTCATTTCTACCATCTTTTGTTTATACTATATATCTGTTTCCATCCTTTACTTTTAAACCTGTCTAAATTGTTATATTTGCAATGAGCTCCTTATAGACAATGGATAGGTGGCTCATGTTAATTGATTCTCTCTGCCAATTTCTTTCATTTGATAATTTACATCTAACGTAATTATTGATATATTAAGCCTATAGTTTTTAAGAGTTTAACTAATATGTGTATTAGTATGCATTTCTTTGAGACAGGATTTGATTGGGCTTTTTTTTTTTTCCTGCTTCTATCTATTGATTGGCATTTTGGGGTAACCAGTTCTCTTAGCTCTAAATCTGGAATATATGATGAGACAAAAAGAAAATCAGTGGAAACTCTTATTTCTTGGGGCCCAAGGTCCCTAACTGGCCTGCTTTCTCTTTCCCTTTCAGGGTCTTTTATGTCTGCCTTATATGTAATGTCTATAGTTTTTAATTGTCTTTAGTTTTTAGTTGTTTTAAGAGCAAGTGGAATTAAAAAAACAAAAACAAAAAACAAAACAACAACAACAACAAAAAAACGCCCACTACACCATTTTCCTGGAATTAGAAGTACTTCCATAATATTACTTGAAAGTGATACTCTTGAATATCTATGTTATTCCAGGAACCTATTACAGAACAGGCTGAAAATAGTAAATGCACTAAAAGAAACATGTTTATTGTTAGATTAACTATAATAATGAGTGTGTATATATGATCACTTCAAATTTTTTTATTATTTTAATAACTGTACCTTCTTAAGACATGTGAATTGAAAAACAAGCAAACAAAAATAAAATTTATGCTAAAATACTAGACTTCTTTTATATAACGGTATAAATCTTCTGCTAATTTTTTGATAAGGTAATTTTCCTTATATATATTATGGCATTTCTCTCATGCATATTATATCTTCCCTCTCATGGGATTTAAAAAAAAATTTTTTTTGGCTTAGTATCATTTTGTTAATAATTATGTATTTTAGCACTAGTTATTTAAATGAACAGATTTATGGCTTATTGCTTTCTCTGGCTTCTGTGCATCTGTAATCAGCATCTTGCCATGGCTCTTTTTTTTTTTTTTACTATAGAGAAAGAATGATATGGGTTTTAGAATCAAATTATGTGGGGATTAGAATTCTTGCCCATAATCTGTATTATGTAAACTTGAGCAAATCATTAGTTTTTCTGAGCCTGTTGCCTCATGAAAATGCCATAATAATAATATTATGACATTATATGATACAAGAAAACTGAAAGCTTTGAGCCAGTGCCAACAGCACACTAGATGCCATGCAAATGTTGGTTTTTTTCTTTTTTATCTCCTGACTAATTAAATATATGTAAGTAAATGAAAAGTATCTTTCTTTTATATACAGATTTTAGGTTAATAAATCTCCCTATTTTTTTCCCATCATTTTGTTACCCTTAAAACACTTATGCTGGAGGATCCCTATACTTCCCTTTTGTTTTCCATTACTAGTTTCTGCATTTCATCCCCAGTTTTTCTTTTTTATAACAACTTAATATCCAATTTAGCTTAAATCTCTTCCTACTTACTACCTAGATAGGAAGATATGACTTAGTATTAATTAAATCCTACAGTTGTAATATATTTATACATTGCATACAAAGACAGTAATATGTTATCGAGTAGAAAGAACAGGAGATTTAAAGGATTAGCAATTCTATGTGTATTATAACTATGTCATAAAAAAGACAACGCTAAAACTTGATAGATCAAAACTTAGCAGTGGCTCTCTTTTCTAAACTTTCTACTGCATTAGATGGGAGAGCAAAAAGAAAAGTTGTTAATATTTCAACATAAAACATTAGAGATTATCAAAATAATGTTTCTTAACAATAGACATTATGCAAAAGTATTTTTGTTGAGTATTAGTAATAATTATACATTCTTCCCACACATAGGGTATATGTTCATCTGCATAAGCATAAGAATTAAATAAGTTAATTTCACAAATAAGAGTAATGTCTTTCATTAATGACAACTAGTCATTAGAACTATAGTGCCCAAAGACTATTTTATAAGATTTAAAGATGTTTTTGATAGCAGGACAAAAACAAACAAACAAACAAACAAACAAAAAAAAACCCTGATACTTGCATAGATGAAAGGCAGAACACTTTGTTACTTACAGCTCTAAACAAGAGAAAGCTATCAGGCAGGGCCAAACAGAGTTGTGCAGGGACAGGATAATAGCAAGCTGGAGTTATGAGGGGGATTCTATATATGGCAAGTGGGATGAGTTAACTGCGTTCTTTGAGCTCCCTGTTGACTGGCTAATTTTAATAATTTCTTGGGCTGTAGGGCATAGGGACTGTCCCTAATTGTCTGATACAGGCCTTGGAGTGATTAAGGCAGGCAGGTACACAGTGACCTGAAGTATGATAAATAAGTGGTTGGAATGGATAATCATGGAAATAAAAGGGACAGCATAAGGAATATAGTCAATGATATTGTAATAGTTTTGTATGGTAACATATGGTAGCTACACTTGTGATGAGTGTAGCATAATATATAAACATGTCTAATCATTGTTGTACACTTGAAAGTAATGTAACATTGTGTCAACTATACTCAAATTAAAAATTAAAAAAAAAATGTGGTTAGGTGTATACTCAATCAGCTGCTCAAGAAGGGAAACTGACCTACCTCTAGGCAGGGCTTCAAAACTGGTTAAAGAGCGTTAAAACAAAATAAAATGAAACAAAAACAAACAAACAAAAAAACCCCCAAACCCTATCTGGCTCAATAGCTGGGAATGATTTCCAGTTATTTGTTGTGATTTCTAGTTGAAAATACCATTGTGTATATGATAATATTCAGTAGAGCTATTATAAATAACATTTCAGGCTTATTTTTCTGTTTATTTATTTATTTATACTCGCTGTTTCTTTGTCTTCGTGTGGTAATATATTTTTATATACTGGTGAAAGATCAAGTTTAATTTCTCCCTCTGCCGCCAAGATGACCAGATATGTAATAGTCACAGCTTAAATAGGAAACTTAGGTACACAGAAAGCTTTTGATGAAGTCAAGCAAGCTTTGAAGGGCATTAACAATAAAATTGAAAGTAAAATTAAAATACTTATTACTTGAATGTTTCCAATTGTCACTTTTCCTTGACTCTTGCTAAATAATGATAGTTCTTCACTGAATAGTTTCCACCTATGAAAACTTGAAATTCTAAGTTTAAATTCTGAAAAGACTTGTTTGTTTTCCTTGTTTTGCAATGAGGATTTGGAAAATAAATTTAAGTGAAAAGTTCTCCAACTGCTACTCTCTTCTCTGTGTTATTAAAATGGCTATATTTTTAAAAAGATGGTCTGGTTATTTCAGCAGTCTTTATGTACAAATCTGTTGACCATACAGTAACTCCAAGAGAATGAGACACAGTTGACTGAGCTGCTGGTCAGAGAAAGCAGATTGATTGCACAGGTGTTCAAAGCATTGGTGGTTGCAGGTGTGGCTTTTGATTAGGTCTCTAAAATTGTTGGATTGACCTTGCATTTCAGGTGCTATTTTTTCTTTTTCTTTCTTTTTTTTTTTCAGTTATGAAGCCCATAAAGCTTTGTATTGGCTACTCATTGTTGAAATACCACATGGGACATTGTGAGGGCCAAAACTATTGATGTGGGCCAAAATTGTGGGTAGCTGCCTGAATGAAGATTCTTTTATATAATGGTGAACTATATCACATGTAGGATATAAGGGAGAGGGATTAAAAATGCTAAGAAAACATTGAGAATAAGTGCTAGTATTGCTTTCTTTTTCTGCTCAGCTTTTCCCTCTCATTACTCTTTGCCTTCCTACAACTATTTCCTAATAAGTGATGATGATGGTGATGATGATAACAATGGTAATGCATTTAAATGGAAAAGTATGCAAACCTGTATAACAACATATTAGTTACCAGGTGGATTAAATATAGAATTTATAGAGAGATATTTCCTATTGACTTCAGGAGACAGATAAAGTGGATTTCTCTGAAGTGGTACAGAAATCTGATATTCTGCTGAAAAAGAAAGTCTGTACCATAACATTGCAAATGTTCTTCATTATTTTGTCCAGGGAATTAGGTTTTTTTTTTTTAAAGAATTAGATTTTTCTGATATAAAGCACATTGTTGGAGAAAGCTACACTGGGGATCACTTCTGCTGAAGGAATAAGATGAGTTTATGGAAAAATTTGAAACTCTATTAAAGGATTTGTCTGTAGTGTGCAGTATTTGATATTAAAAACTTTATAGTTGAAATTCACTTAATATACATTAGTTATACAAAATGCAAATGTACTAAACAAGAGATGTAGATTTAAATAACATCATTTTGCCCCAAATATAATAGATATGCAAACTAATTATTAGTCCTTAAATGTAATACTTTCTAAGCATCTATATCTTTTATTTTTGATTTTCAAAACTATATATTAATTTCTAGGAAGAACTAATACCTATTCCTTTCTTCTCCTACAAGTCATGAAATGTAACCATGTGATTAAGTGACCTTCTATGTAAGATTGTAATGTTAATGAACAGGACTCTTATTAAGTTATAAATGTCCCTGGTTACCTTAGCATGCATTCTTTCTCAATATACTTACATAATGATTCAGTTAGGAACCTGTTTAAATTGGATAAACTTTTTTCCACTTTGCTATCTAGTTAAAGATCTTGAAGGAGGAAAGTCCCTGGGAATTTCTGTTAGCTCCTCTAAGACTCAAATTAGGGATAAGTTTCTTTTGGTGTATGCCTCAAATTACTATAAAATTAGGAAAAAACAATTGGCTTTGCATCAAAGCAATAGGCAATTACATTCTCTTCTTTAAGCCCGAATGAAATTTTAGTCAAGGAAATATCTTTGATATTATATCCTCTGTTGCCATTTTTAAAGAAGTGGCTTAGATGAATAAGTCAGGTTTGGTCTCTTTGTAATGCCATGGCTTCTTCATGTAAATCTGACTGAAAATATGCATATTGCTTGTAATTCCTTCTGGTATTTAAATTTGATTGTATTTAGTGTGGGTGTGCATCATTGATCAGAGTTGGGATAAAATTGAATTCTCACTAAACTTCAAGTTGTCAAGGCCAGATAGCCATTGCATTTCTTGCCATCATATCTACCACCTAACATATTTCTCCCTTTGGTGAAATGCCCTATAATCATTTGTTTTCAATGGAGATGGTTCATACCCAACTTTGGTCATTGGTACCATAAACTGCCCTTTAATAACCCTATTAAACTAATAAACTGCCCTATTAATATCCATAATAACTAGCCCTTGGATCTCCCAGCCAAACTTCTAGCAATATGTTAATGTTTTCAAGAGTCAGAAGTGAAGAATCCTAAAATAAGAACCAAATTGCCCAAATCTATTGAGAAATTGATTTTGGGATTTTGGTAGCTTTTCAGTGAAGACTTAGAATGCTTTTAATTTAAGAGATAATAGTTTAGAGACAGAATATGACAGAAATTTCTTTCATTATAAAATCAGGAAGGCTACTAAAACCACAGTGACATTAGGGCTTTATGTTTTAGACAAAATAACTACAGAAGTTTGTGTGTTTGTTTTGTAAACCAGAGTGATTTACTCAGAAAAGAAAATTACCATATAGACTAAATAATTTGCCATCATTTTAGAAGGAGGAAGATATCCTTATATAGTGTAATATGAGAAGTATGAAGAAAATTCCAAATATTTTGCATGTGCTTCTGCAGGTATAAGAAATAGAGTGTTAAGGGATTATCTAACTAGAAGGTTATATTGACACACCTTTGTGTGCTTGGTGGTGATGTTAAAATATTACAGGATATTTGCATGTGCTAATAAATGTATTATTTAAACCTGTATCTGCCTATACATTCACCACACAATGAACAGAAAGAAAAGGAGCTATCACTGTGAATTACCTTCCTCTTTCATGGAAATCCACATTTGTTGCTTTGCAATGTTCAACTTTATCTGATACTATAGGGACATATTTTGATGGAAGCCTCTAAATATGTGAAAATGTTACACAATAAAGTTTAAATCAAGTTATTCCTTTGGTTTTGTCTGTAGAATGAGCTGATAAGTAGTGACTCAATGTCCAAAATTCAATACAATGAAAATATAAAAATCTCCAAAATAAATTCAAGGTGTAGGATATCCATTTTCTGCTCTTCTACTTTTGTTTATTATCAAGGAACTACAAGGCTAAATTAGGGCTGCATTTGTCTCCTGAGAATTGCTTTTTTGAAATACTTGAATATGTATTCTACCCGATTTTCAGAATTATAAAGATTGCTGTATTAGTCATTTTGAGGGTGATGTAAAGCCTGCATAATATAATGATTAAGATTAATGATCTGAAAAGGTAGGAATTACTAAAAAGTTCCCTTGCACACCATGCATGAATAACGTATTGATTTGTTTTTAATGTTAGTCAGCATTTAACAGTCTATACTATCTTTTCAAGTGTTAAAAGAATAAAATACAAGTTTGAGTCTAAACACGATACTTACGATTTCAAGCATAACTAAATTATTTCACAGCCACGAGAGCAGTGCATTATAATAGCATATTTCCAAAACTATCCAGGAACTATTTTGCTGTTTCAATCTGAATCTCATTTGTAATAGAAAAACAAATACAGAAACAAATAAAGCCAGTTGTGCATTTTATAATGTGAGCCAGACTTTTCCAGGGTTTAAGCTATTCTAAGGCAATAGAGACTTGCCTATACCATCTCCTAGTATTCATAGGAAGTGTTTTTTTTTAAAGTTTTTATTTAAATTCCAGTTAGTTAACATAGTGTTGTATTAGTTTCAGATGTATAATACAGTGATGCAACACTTCCATACACAACCTGATGCTCATCACAAGTGTCCTTCTTGATCCCTATCACCCACTGCCCCGCCTATGTTTCTTCTGGTAACCATCAGTTTGTTCTCTAGGTTTTATATTGTTTCTTGTTTTGCCTCTTTCTCTCGTTTTTCCCTTTGCTGCTTTGTTTTGTTTCTTAAATTCCACATATGAGTGAAATCACATGGCATTTGTCTTTTTCTGACTGACTTATTTTGCTTAACATAATATTCTCTAGCTCCATCCATGTTGTTGCAAATGGCAACGTTTCATTCTTTTGATGGTTGGATAATATTCCATTGTATGTATGTAGCACCTCCTTTTTATCCATTCATCAGTAGATGGACACTCACACTGTTTCTATAATTTGGGTATTGTTGATAATGCTGCTATAAATATCAGGATGCATGCATCTCTTTGAATTAGTATATTTGTATTCTTTGGGTAAAAACTTAGTAGTGCAATTGCTGGGTCATAAGATTGTTCTATTTTTAACTTTTTGAGAAATCTCTGTACTGTTTTCCAGAGTGGCTGCACTAGTTTGCATTCCCACCAACAGTGTAAAAGAATTCCCCTTTCTCAACATCCTCACCAATACTTACTATTTGCATTATTACAACATGCATTATTAACTGCCATTCTGACAAGTGTGAGGTGATATCTCATTGTAGTTCAGTGATGTTGAACATTTTTTTCATGTGTCTCTTGGCTATCTAAATGTCTTCTTTGAAAAAAAAATGTCTTCTGCCCATTTTTTATTGGATTATTGGTATTTGGGGGTGTTGAGTTTGATAAGTTCTTTGTTCTTTGGATATAAACCCTTTATCAGATATGTCACTTGCAAATATAGTCTCCCATTTCACAGGGTGCATTTCAGTTTGGTTGATTGTTTCCTTTTCCAAGCAGAAGTTTTTTTTTGTTTGTTTGTTTGTTTGTTTGTTTGTTTTTATTGTGATGAAGCCCCAATAGTTTATCTTTGCTTTTGTTTTCCTTGCCTCCAGAGACATATCTAGAAGGAAGTTTCTATGGCTGGTGTCAAAGAAGCTACTGTTTTCCTGTCAGATTTTTATGATTTCATGCCTATACAATTAATGCAATCACTATCAAAATATCAACAGCATTTTTCAAAGAGATAGAACAAACAATTCTAAAATTTGTATGGAAACACAAAAGAACCCAAATAGCCAAAACAATCTTGAAAAAGAAAAGCAAACCTGGAGGCATCACAATTCTGGACCTTAACTTATATTACAAAGCTGTAGTGACCAAAACAGTATGGTACTGGTACAAAAATAGAAACATAGATCAGTTGAACAGAATAGAAATCTCACAAGTGAATCCACAGCTATATGGTCAGTTAATCTTCAACAAAGCAGGTGAGAATATGCAATGGGAAAGAGTCTCTTAAACAAATTGTGTTGGGAAAACTGGATAGCATCAGGCAGAAGAATGAAACTGGACCACATCCTTATACCATATACAAAAGTAAGTTCAAAACTCAAAAATTCAAAAATTAAAGACAACTATGAGACATTATATCATGGGAACTTTTTACTGTGGCTTTTAGTAGTTCCCTGCTTGCTGAGGTAAAACAGCTTCAGCCTTTGGTAGGTGACTGAAATCCTTGCTTATGACACTTTGAAGAGGGACAATTTTGCTCCTATGGGTTTAGAAATTTAAATCCAAAGTATATTTGGCTCAGACTGGTTTTTTCAGCTGCTAATCCTACAACTTTCTTGTATACGTGATGCACAATGAAATAGAAAGGGATGTGGTTACTGTGGGATAAGAAGGCTACTGAAAAGGCATAAGGCATAAATATTGACACCACCACAGTAAGTACAACCTTGACGCTACAAGTTTAGTAGAACTTACAAATGTGAAAACCAACATGCAAAGCATGTCATACAATTTTCTAGATACCAATAAACATTTTTTTTTTAATATTACACACACCCCTTATTACTTACTACTGCCAAATGAAGTTTCCCAAACACTGGTTTTATCATGCTACTTCCTAATCAAACTTCACTATTTCTTCTCATTTACTGCAGGACTACTCTGTATCACTGCAGAAAGAGCAGGGATTGTGGGATCTAATAAAATAGTATTCTAGTTTGAAATCTAGAACTTAAGAGGTATTTGATGTTGCACAACATATAAGGTCTCCAAACCTCCTTTTTCTTATTTATAAAATGGGGAAATGCTGTACTACTTACCCAGAGGGCTGTGGTTAAGGACTAAACTAGATAATACTATAAATGTCCTAGTAGTACGACAGCACAGAGCATTAAATAACACAGTATTACATTACTGCAGTTTCCATTTTATACCGCCTCGCCCAGTTCTGCCCAATTGAAAGGCCAGAACTTATATCACTATTGCTTTAATTTTGCATTTATTAAACTCTGGTGAATGTTGTTTTCTCTTATTCAAGTTTAATATATATATATATCTTTAATTGCTTGTCCATGATTTTCCCTATTCTTCAATATGATTTGTTATTATAGGCATTACCCTGCCCTTTATTTGGATATATTTTACTGAAAACATCTTAAGATGTGAAATGGTCAACTGTATATAATTCATTTCTTTGTTATATCTGCATATAGTTTTATCCTTAGGAAAGAATTTCTATCCCCAGATGCTACATAAATATATGAATAATTTTTTGTAACTGTAAATATTTTTTTCCTGTTCTCTCATAGACTTTCATATGTTTTGTTATTTAAACACTTGAAATATATTTGAGTATATGGTGTATCCTTGGTCTTTAAAAAAATTTTTTTTTCATTTCCACAATGTTTAGTCAGTTTGGTTGCTGCATAATTTGCTTTTCATCTTTGATTGTAATAACTTTTATTATAGGCTAAAATTCTACGTGGCTGATGTGATAGCTTCCTTTGGCAGGTGTTTCTATCTATCACACAAGATATCTGATGTAACCTCTCGGTAAGGAGCAAATAGCAATACTGTTGCTTTTCCTCCATCTGGCTCCTCATTGATTGGTACAAGCTTCTTCCTTCCCAGTAGACTTCAGTGTTGTTGCTGACCATCAGCGGTGAGGGAAGATCATGATAGCCCTTTTCCACATCTTCTGGAAGCTATTTCCTTTACTATCATGAGAAATTATGTAGTGTCCACCAAAGAATGTTTAAGCAGTTCTTTACAAAAGGAGTGAAAGTAGTATAATTGTATAATCTCTAGGTTGGCTGTGCCCTGGCCTAAATGCTTTACTCCTTCCTACTGCATAAGCGCTAAGGTCTCCAGCTTAGGCTGTTGAAGAAAATCTCACAGACAACCTATGGTGTCTCATCCATACAGTTTCCTTAGTTACTATTCTTTTCCCTTCCCTTCTCCTCTATTGTTTTGCTTCTCAGTTTTTACTTTTCTAATTTCTTATGACAGATTACCTCTCCCTAAAAGAATAGTAAAACCCCAATATCCTTTTGAGTCTTGGAACTTTTATTGCCCCAAGTTATGAATTTCAATGGTTTTTCTCTTTAGCCTTATCTCCCTTCAGAAGAGAGAGACAATTTGTATAAGGAGTAGAAAGCAAAGAGGTAATCTTCAAACCTTTGAATAGGCATGGTTTTTCTTTCCTGTTAAATTTAAAATAAAAAAAATACTAACACTGCAGTTATTTCCTTCAGGAACCCTCATCCATATCACAAAAGCTGATAAGGACAACTTTTAATTTTATTTGTGATGTCAAACTGTTATTTGATGGAACATGAGAAAAACAATGTCACATGATATCAGTTAAAGGAAAATTTTTTTGGCAAAACCTGATAGAAAGAGGTCAGCAAGGAAAACTGCTAGGGATCTTGCATTTCTTCATCACCCATGAGGTTTAATAATTTCATAGAAAATGATGCTTAGATCCAATGAACTTGTGTCTCTGTGACATTGCTCATTAACCTCCTCTCCTATCAGTCCCTCTTCTCTTTTTTCTTTCTTTCTTTCTTTTTTTTTTTTTTTAAGATTTATTTGTTTTAGAGGGAGGGAGGGAACGTGTGAGCAGGGGAGGGGCAGACAGAGCAGGAAAGAGGGAATTCTCTACAGACTCCCTGCTGAGAGCAGAGCCAATACAGGGCTTGATCTCAGGACCCAGAGATCATGACCTGAGCCAAAATCAAGAGTTGGCTGCTTAACTGACTGAGCCACCCAGGAACCCTTGTCTCTCTTCTCTTTTTATAGGGCAGATGTAAGAGTAAGCTTATCATTGGGTGAATAAAGACAATTCTGTCTTTCAGCAGAACCTTCTATTGGCAAAAACATCCATTCCAGTGGGCTCATTTCAAGGAGGGAGAGTAAGGCCCTGGTGCACATACAAAAATCAGTTGTATTTCTATATGCTAAAAACAAACTATTTGAAAAGGGAATTAGGAAAATAATCTCATTTACAATAGCACCAAAAAAGAATAAAATACTTAGGGATAACGTTAACTAAGAGAAGGACTTGTACAGTGAAAACTTCAAAATATTAATTAAAGAAATTAAAGAAGACACAAACAAATGGAAAATAAAACATTTTATGTTCATGGTTTAGAAGATTTAATGTTGTTCAAATGTCCATTTTGCCCAAAGCGATCTATGGATTTGGTGTAATCCATAGCAAAGTCTCAATGGAAAAAGCAGTATTAAAATCAATATTGAGCCACAAATGATCCAAATAACCACAGCCACCTTGAAACAGAACAAAGCTGGACACATCACACTTCTTAATTTCAAAATTAATTACAAAGTTACAGTAATTAAAACAGTGTATTCTGGCTGCTTCTCCCTCTGACCTTCTCCCCTCTCATCCTCTCACTCTCTCTCTCAAATAAATAAATAAAATCTTACAAAAAAAAAAAAAAGACCATGTATTCTGACAATATGACAGACATAGAGACAAGTGGAACAGAATAGAGAGCCCAGAAATTAATCCACACATAAATGGTCAACTAATCTTCAACAGAATATCAAAAATCCCACAATGGGGGAAAATACAATACACAATAGGGAAAGGATAATCTCTTCAACACAAATGGCTGGGAGAACTATATATCCACATACAGAAGAATGAAATTGGACCTTGAACTTACACCACATACAAAAATGAATTTGAAATGAAATAAAGACTTTAATGTTTTGACCTGAAGGTATAAAACTCCTAAAAGATGACGTAGGGAAAAAAACTTCATGACAATGGTCTTAGCAATGATTTAATGGATATGATCCCATAGATAATGTCCTATAGCTAGTATATACTCAGTAAAATTGTTAGTAGTTATTAAATATTTTCAGCATCATTTTGTAAATATAAAATACACATGTACTTTTATTATGAGTTTCAATATATTAAAATAAATGTAAAAGACTAACCATTGTGATCTAATTTTTTTTAATTTATTTTACAAAATATCAACATTAATTCAACTAAACTTTTTATTTATTTTTTTCTCATTAATGATCCAGATGTTAGTGAAACTAGGCTTTTATGGAATTCAGAAGTGGAAAATGTCTCAGAAATGTTATTAATGACTAGATGAGCTGTCTTCTCAGGAGTCCCTTAAGTGATGAACACCTGTCTCATCGTTAGCTTAACAGGTTCTCATTATGAAAGATATCAGCAAAATGATCATTGGTGGCATTCTTACCATACCTTTGAACTAGTGGGAATAATACAGTAATGAATAATTGACATTTAGTTATTCTAAGACACTTGCTCTTATTGGAACAGAGACATAGAATATAGTAACATTTTCGCCTTATGTTGAAATTACTTTGTCCACAGTGACTTTGGTGACTTAAAAAAAATTTATATACAAATTGTTAAGTTAACATCTTGACTTATAGCTAAAAAACAAAAGAAGAATATAAAGTTAACATCTTGATTTATAGCTAAAAAATAAAATAATGGAGAATATATCTAAAAGCATTAATGTTAACTTGTTAGGGTATTATACACAGATGGGGATGGCTAATTGCTAAAACACAAAAGGATTTTTTATCTTAGTTGTACATTTTATTAATTTCAACACTGTGTCTTTTCATTGCTAAACCAGGTTGCTATGTGGATCATGAAATTCCTATACTCTCACTTACAGTGATAACTTCTTTTTTTTTTTCTTTTTTTTTTTACCCCCAGTGAGTAATTTCACTTAGGTATTTACATCAATAATTTAATTTCCTTATTTAAATAGGTACTTTTAATAAGTACTTTCCAAGTATAGAATGAGCATTTTGGAAAAAAATAAACCAATCTTTGTAACTCTCTGTTTCTCTCTCTTAAAATAACCCCTGAAGATGAGAGATAGAAATTCAACACATAATTATAAAGTTGTGCAAACTTGTGTTTGGCATCCTCCTGTTCTCCGTTTTGACTTTTGTTGTCATTTTAACTCTAGATTCCAAAAATTTCAGCTGCCACATGGCTGTATAGTACCTCCCAGTACCAATTCCCCATCTGGATCTATTCTGGACATATTATATTCTAGGCCTGCACTGTCCAACATAGGAGCCACTTGCCCCATGTGGCCATTTAAATTTTAAATTAGGTAACATTAAAAATAAATTTCCTCATTAACATTAGCCATACTTAAAGTTTTCAATAGCCATATGTGGCAAGTAGCTTCCACATTGGACAATGCAGTTATGGGTATTGCCAAATACACAAAAAGTTTTATTGCAGAACACTGATTTAGAAATGTTTTTTAAGATTTTATTTATTTATTTAACAGACAGAGATCACAGGAAGGCAGAAAGGCAGTTAGGGGCAGGCTGGGGGGGAAGTAGGCTCCCTGCTGAGCAGAGAGCCCTACATGGGGCTCAATCCCAGGACCCTGGGATCATGACCCAAGCCGAAGGCAGAGGCTTAACCCACTAAGGACCCAGGTGCCCCCAGAACTTTTTTTTTTTTTTAAGCATATTATATCCATCTCGGGGAATTATGAAGTTTTGTGGAAGAGTTGGAATTTGGCTGAAAGGTGTATAAACTACCATGGAAAAAGGCTACATTTAGTGGAAGGTGTTGCTGAAATACAGGATATGTGAGTGGCATGATGGGAATGCATATTGAACAGGTAGAATGGGATAAGATTATGGACATTTTGGGTACAATGTACATTTATTCTGTGAGAGAATGAGAAACACTGAATTCTATTGTGACACTTCAAGATGAGAAACTATACAATGTAACACATATGCATAACATTTCCATTTCCAATCATGCAAAAACATTATTTCAAATATTTGACTGAAACTAGGGATGCTGACAGTCTGGTCAAAAGATAAAGTAGATATAATATCATCTCAGATGATTTTTTCAAGAATAAGGTACAAACTAAATGTTTACCAATATTTTTTTCTCTATTTTCCATAAGAGACTGTTTAGCATGGACATGAAGGTATTCTTGTGGTATTAGAGGGTCTATGTTTGATTTCCAGCTCTTTCACCTGTGGCTGAGTACTCTTGGGTTCAATATTCTTATCTATAAAATGTAGATAATAAAAGTAATTACCTCATTTACTCATTGTGAAGATTAGATGTGTTAATATAGGAAGTATACCTACCATAGTTCTCAGCACATAGTAGGTTCCCAATAATTAGTAAGTAATGTTATAATAATTGTTAACATGGTAAATAGTGTCATAGAACATCTCAAAGTAGGGGGTTTATGGGTTGTTACATTATAAAGTTCTATTAGTCACCAAAGGTTCCCCATCTTCTACTTTTTGTGTCATTAAATGTATTCATATTCATTTAATTATTAATTGATTTATTCATTCATTTATTTTTCCAATAATAGTTTCATCCATTTATATAACTAAATTATGTTTAGTAATATAGTTTCACTATATATAAATTCCCATTCTGGAATAACTAAAATGTTATAGGAGAAAATTAATTTTGACTAGAGTTTCAGGGTTGGACTCACAAAGAAGTCACAATTTAGTAATACCCCAGGTTCCATTTCACTCCTGATCTATTTAACGGTAGACAGGCATTTTGGGTGGAATTGATCCACCTTAAATCCTAGGGGTAGACCCGGACTGCGTAATTATGTAATGTTCAATAGGACTCTTTCTATACAATTCATTCAGAGAAATAGCTCTACTTGCTTTTGTTTTGGTTGTTGTTGTTTTTAAACCTGGGTTTTCATTTTCAGAATCTGGTTCTAGAATAAAGTTTATGAACAGGAGCCCATAAATATTTTGTGATTATCTTCAGAACACATTTTCATATCCAAAGCAATGGAAAAATAGAAAGCAGAAGCCCCAGCCATAAAGTATGTAAAAAAAAAAAAAAAAAAAAAAAAAAAAAACCAAAACATGAAGGCTATAAAGAGTTTTGATAACTCTCATGTTTGATTCATTTGGATGAAGTAATGCTTTATCCAATTAGATAAATATCTGTGACTCTTTTCTAAGCAGAGATGGGATTTATGGTTTGAACTCATTCCATGGATGTCACTGGCAATATTTTCACTTGAATTTTGTGGTTATAGTAATTTGGCTTTTCTTGTAAGTAATTCTAGCTGTACTCTAAGTCTGCTATGAAGGTGACTTAGAAAAGTGGAGAAAGACTTGTTAGACTGACTGAAAATTAACCTCTCAATATTCTGTGCTTTTAGTCCCTGATTCAGATTAAGTTAATCTTATAGATGGTCACATAGACAAATTTTTATTTAGTTTTGTTTTTTGAAGGCTCTCATTGCCCTTATACCAAAAATCAATGAGAAATTATACAGTCTTGTCAATATTTAACTTAAAACAGACATTTTATGTTCAGTTATAAGGATATTGAAAGAAAAAATAAAGTTGAAGTGGTCTACTAGGTTGAGAGATATTTTAGTACCCAAGTCTTAAATGAAGGCTTGAAGATTAGATATGTTTATCCTGGAGATATAGGAGAAAGAGGGAAAAAAAGGTGTCTTTACATATTTTCTACACTCTTACATGCAAGAGATGCCAGTTATTCTATGTTGTCTGAGAAGAAAGTGCCAGAGTAAAAAATAATAACAATAATAAGGCAATGCATTTCCAATTAAAATCAGATTTCCTAATAAATTAAAGTACCAGCATTCATGAATAAAATACTTTGTCTTGTGAAGAAATTAGTTTTTGAACATTACAAATTTCAACAGGGATAAAATTTTAGAATTTATTTTTTAATTTTTATTTATTTATTTATTTTTAAATTTTTATTTTTTATAAACATATAATATATTTTTATCCCCAGGGGTACAGGTCTGTGAATCGCCAGGTTTACACACTTCACAGCACTCACCAAAGCACATACCCTCCCCAATGTCCATAACCCCACCGCCCTTCTGCCAACCCCCCTCCCCCCAGCAACCCTCAGTTTGTTTTGTGAGATTAAGAGTCACTTATGTTTTGTCTCCCTCCCGATCCCATCTTGTTTCATTTATTCTTCTCCTACCCCCTTAAGCCCCCATGTTGCATCACCACTTCCTCATATCAGGGAGATCATATGATAGTTGTCTTTCTCTGCTTGACTTATTTCGCTAAGCATGATACCCTCTAGTTCCATCCACGTTGTCGCAAATGGCAAGATTTCATTTCTTTTGATGGCTGCATAGTATTCCATTGGAAACACTTTTATTTTTAAATAAATTGAATAATTTTTAATAAATTGTATCTTCAATAAATTGAAGAAATTTATACCCCAAAGAAAATTCTTGATATTCTTCCCCCCTCCTATCTACATAATCCACTCCTCTCAAGTCTTCCTCAGATCAATAAATACACTTTTATCTCTATTAATCCTGTTAAGCATCATCTCTCATCTAGACTGCCTGTTTTTATATATAGTTCTCAAAGTAAGAATTATTTTTACATTTTTAAGTGGTTGAAAATTTTTAAATAATATTTTATGACACTTAAAAATTAGGAAAATTCAAATTTCCATGTACACAAGTTTTGTTGTAACCCCAAAAAGCATATTCATTTACATATTGTCTACAGATGTTTGTTTGCCATAATGGACGAACTGAGTAGTCAGTCATGAAAACAGAGATTGTATGGCTATAAGGTCTAAAAATATTTATCTTCTGCAAGAAAAATATCCCCAAAGAAAAGTTTGCTTATCCCTTATCTAGACCATTCAAACATCCTCTTTACTGATCTCTTGGGTTCTACATTTAAACACAGTAATGCATTCTTCACATAGCCAACAAAGTAATCTTCCAAAATGTAAATGAGGTCATTTTGCTCCCTTGTTTCAAATCCTTCAATGATTTCCTACTGATGTGATAATAAAATTAATACTCCTTCTCATGTCTAAAGGCCTTAAATGATGTGATCTTGCATACTTAGAGGTTTTGTCTCTTATCATACTACTCTCTCCCTCATCCACCAAAGTCTGGCCACAATGATGTTCTATCTGTTTCTAAAACATGGCAAAATGTCAGACCTACTTTCTCTACAGTGCCCTTGCACATTCCTGTCTCTGACTATAAAGTACGTTTCTGATCTTACTGATCAAGAGATATCTTCTTGTAATTCAGTTCACAACATAATTGTGACCCTGTCCCATCTATCTAAATTCCAAGAATTCCTCCCATCTCTAACATGTCGCTGTCTATTACTATAAATTTTATATTCAGGGGCACCTGGGTGGCTCAGTGGGTTAAGGCCTCTGCCTTTGGCTCAGGTCATGATCCTAGGGTCCTGGGATCGAGCCCCACATTGGGCTCTCTGCTCAGCAGGGAGCCTTGCTTTCCTCTCTCTCTCTCTGCCTGCCTCTCTGCCTACTTATGATCTCTGTCTGTCAAATAAATAAATAAAATCTTTAAGTAAAAAAAAAAAATTTATATTCATTATTATTATTGTCTTACCCATACATGGAATTTAAGTTTGCTCAATCATGTAAGAAGTTTTATTCAAAATTATATATAACTCTAGTTTCTGCCATAACTACTGATGTTTGATAATTGTTAAATGAATGATTTACATTACTACTTTCAAGGCCCTGAATTAGATACTATAATGTGACAAGGTAGGGAAGGAAGATAGAGAGGTGAGTAACTTAAAGAGTCTGAAATCTGTCTGAGGAGAAATATGTACTTTCTAATATTTAAATTAAGTAATCCAAGTAATAGGCAACACATGCTGAGGTATAAGACTTCTGGAGTCAGACGTCAGGAGTTTGATGCCCAGTGGTACCAACTGTAACTTCGTGACATAGGACAAATAACCTGACTTCTTTGCACTTAGCTCTCTAATCTGTAAAATGGAGGAGAAAATATCTTTTTCATGGATTCTTTAAAGATTAATTAAATTAATATGTGAAAAAAATTTAGTATCTGGCCATAGGAAAAATTGCATCAATGTCTGTTGAATAAAAAATGGAGTTACTAGGAGTATGTTTTCAGTACCCAGCCCAGGAAATCTTGCCTATACTAAAAAGTTTATCACTTATTTGAGGGCTCTAGGGAAGATTTCTGATGAGGATGCATTGTCATTAACTTTGCTTTCAATGAAGATGAATGTGTTTAAAGAACAGGTGGAGAGAGATCCACAATTAAAGCGGGCGGGCAGGGGGGCGCTTCTGCATTATTTCAGAGAAGAAGTGATCATTTAAAGAAGAACTAATTCCTATTCTCCTGAAACTGTTCCAAAAAAAGAGAAACCTACTTAGAAAGCAGAAGTGGGAATGTAAAGGATGAGGCAGGAGGGAGGAGGGCTTCAGGGGCTAAAGTAGTCACAGCTGAGTGTGAGATGGATGTGTGATCAAGAAACTGAACCTTGTCAGTTTCTTTACTTCAGCTATGGTCTCTATAGTGCCGTTGTGTGGAGTACATAATATATACCCAGAAAATCCTTAGTACAATTATAATACAAAATAAATACCAATGACAGTGTTATTGGTAGGGGTAGTTGATAATATATTGTTTTTCTCTTTTCCTTATGATATGAGAGCTATGGGGAGGTAGATGAAAGGATGTGACATCTTATTAAATGGAGAGAGTAATGGAGAAAGGCACATAGAAAATAAAAGTGTGTAAACCTGGTGATTCACAGACCTGTACCCCTGGGGATAAAAATATATGTTTATAAAAAATAAAAAATTAAAAAAAAAAATAAAAAAAAAATAAAAGAAGGGATGTTACTGCTTTTCAAAAAAAAAAAAATAAATAAATAAATTTCTGGACTACATATTCAGGAGGAAAATGGCAATGTTAATTAAGATAGGGACCCAGGAGGAGCAAACGATTTAGAGAAAGATAACCATGAAGCCACATCTTGAAATGAAGGACAGAATTTTGGCCATTAGATAAAATTAAGGGGTTTATTTCTTGGGAGAAAATGTATTGAATTAAATGAGCCATCACAGCATAAAAGAGGAGAGTAATAGAAAAGAACAGGATTTCAAGGGAACAGTTATACTAAAGGAGTAGTCAGGAAAGAAGGTAGGAGTGGAGAAGACTGCAAAGAAAGACAACAGAGGTGGAAGAGGAGGAGGCAACAGTGTTATGAAAGCCAAGGAGGTATTGCACAGGAGGGTGGAGCCAACAGGGAAGTCGAAGAGACTAAGCTCAGCAGATTATGGGAGGTCCAGGATTTAGCAGATCATTATGGAGATCGGAGAGTGTATGAAGTGAGCTGTAGGTGTGGGAAGTCCTGTCTACTACGAATAAACACTTTGGGGGCGCCTGGGTGGCTCAGTGGGTTAAGCCGCTGCCTTCGGCTCAGGTCATGATCTCAGGGTCCTGGGATCGAGTCCCGCATCAGGCTCTCTGCTCAGCGGGGGGCCTGCTTCCTTCTCTCTCTCTCTCTGCCTGCCTCTCAGTGTACTTGTGATTTCTCTCTGTCAAATAAATAAATAAAATCTTTAAAAAAAAAAAAAAGAATAAACACTTTGGATATGGCTGGAAGAAAGTATTTAGATGTTTATCAATACTTACTAGAATTATTATGAAAGAACTGTAGTCTAACACTCCCTTGTAGAGCCTAGAAGCTTCTGTTTTTGAAGGGACGCCCACTGACGATTCTTTTGGAAGTGAGGTGTGATTGAAGATTCAATTAGCAGAAGTGCAAAATTATCTCAACTGGAGTATTCTGAAAAGGAATCAGACTCTGATGAGAGGGTGACACAGAATAGAATTTTGTCTTAATCACTGATTAGCCAGATAATGTTGGGTAACTTGCCTAACCTCTGCATGTCCCTTTCTTCATCTATAATTTGGAATCGTACCACTTCTGGGCAGGGATGAAAATGAAATATCTTATAGTCCTGAATTCTGGCATCAAGATGGTGAGCTTGTATGGAGTCCTTTCTTTCTGCCTCTCCTTGCAGGACCTCTACCTGGGTACAATGTTTAGCCAGAAGGTCAAATCAGTTCCACTAAAAACAGGCCTGCACAAAGGCCAAGGCTCACTGAAAATAAAATAAATAAATAAATAAATAAATAATGTCCCGATTTTTATTAAAGGCATAGCTCTCCTTCCAGTCACTCAAACTTAAATCTTGGTCACTTTTGATTTTCTTTTTCTTTTCTTTCCCAGAAAATCAATTATCTAACTTGTAATTGATTCATAGCATGGTTTTGGAGTCTGAAAGCTTAAATTCAAATTTTGTGTCCACTTACCGCTAGATATGAGCACTCGGGCTAGTTATTTAACTCCTCAGAAGCCCCATTTCCTCATCTGTAAGATGCAGATAACATTAGTATTTATAATTACAGTTTAGTGATAATTAAATAAAATAGTCCATGTCTAGTGCTTGGCCTAGGGTCTGACATATAGTAAAGGTTCAATAAATGTTAGTTTCTATGGTTAATATTAGTGTCAGCACAGTGTTAAGATTTTACATAATATCGTGCTCCTTATTCTTTGTATTTAACTGTAACTTGCATAGATTTTTATAACTTGCTGAACTTATGCCCACCCCAACTATCATTGTGTCTAGCTGATTTTTTTTTTTTAAGATTTTATTTATTTATGTGACAGAGATCACAAGCAGGCAGAGAGGCAGGCAGAGGTGGGGTGGGGGGAAGCAGGCTCCCTGCTGAGCAGAGAGCCTGATGTGGGCTCTATCTCAGGACCCTGAGCTCATGACCTGAGCCAAAGGTAGAGGCTTAACCCACTGAACCACTCAGGTATCCCTGTCTGGTTGATCTTATAGCTTGTTTGTACACCATAGATGTTGAGGCATAACTCTGTTGTATCATTATGCTATTAATTATCTGTAGTTCCCTTCAGGATATGTGCCACATTTCAGAGCAGAATTTTTGCCCTCCTTCATTCTCTCTCTTTCCAGCTTTACTGTCTCCTGTACCCTTTTCTGAATCTGGTGTTGACACCCACTGGACTAATCATCCCCTTGAGAATTGCCAATTTTATACTTCTGTTAGATGAGATTTCCTTCACTTGAAATTCACCACTTCATGTCCAATATTACGACAAATAACATCAGCACAGCAGACTCCGCTTCAGCACCTATTGGAAGTAAACTTTCCCTCCTCTGCATGAACTCATCTAACACTTTACTAAATTTCAAAGGGCACTTTTTTTTTTTTTTAATTTTTTATTTTTTATAAACATATATTTTTATCCCCAGGGGTACAGGTCTGTGAATCACCAGGTTTACACACTTCACAGCACTCACCAAATCACATACCCTCCCCAATGTCCATAATCCCACCCCCTTCTCCCAAACCCCCTCCCCCCGGCAACCCTCAGTTTGTTGTGAGATTAAGAGTCACTTATGGTTTGTCTCCCTCCCAATCCCATCTTGTTTCATTTATTCTTCTACCCACTTAAGCCTCCATGTTGCATCCAAAGGGCACTTTTTTCATATTTATTTATTTACTGCACAAATCCCCTTCATTCTAGACAATTATCTCCTTTACAACATATATCAGTATATATATATTCTGTTCATTATATCCCTCCTAACACATATATATTATTAAAGACTTCTGAGCAGCAATGAGATAAAAATATTCAATATTGATTATGGAACTACTTTTCGGCTGGATCTATAAAATGTGCTAAATATGAAATAATTTAGAAGGGAAAAACATCAACTGATCAATTGTCTGCTGTTATACAAGGAAAAAGTTTGCTGAAAATTTCAATTTTTGACAAGGCATTTCAACATTATAGTCATTGTACTATTTCAGGAGACTAAACTCACCAGATGTGAGAGTTTCTTATACTAGCTTAAGGTAAAATAGTACATATGCCCCAAAGTATGCCATTCTTCCATATAATAGGCTGCTAAATTAAACATTTCTTAAGCCACTGAAGTGTAGAGTAACTAAATTACTATAGCAATCACTAAGCTATATCTTTAATGTATGACTTTACTACATAGTAGTAGGTTTGGTATGAATCAACCTTGTACATATTCATCTTAATCTACTTTCTCATAATAACTGAAGATCAAAATAAAGATGAGCCTGTTCCCATGTGAAATTACTTTAGAAAGACATATGCTATGTATTTTCATTTTATTCTCTTTTGTTTTTTAAACAAAGTTCATATTGTTGAGGATAATAGTTACTTTCACAAACATCTCTTCTCCTTAGGACTGAAACTTTATTAGGGAAACATTGGAAAAGTAATACAGTCACTTCAAGATAGTTCACTATTTAATGGTTCTAATGAACACTACATTAATAACTCATTTAAATTGATCAGCACACTTGAAAACATATTTATAAACAAGAAAGAAATATTTGATTGCTTTCTGACATTGAGAAGGATAATTGACATAGGACTAAATGATTGTTTATGTTGATAAACATGCATTCACTTAAAAAATAATAAAAATGATAATTTATAAAGATTATAAAAATTTTAAATAAAATATTAGATGAATTTTTTAATTTTGAGATATGTGTTTACCTTTTAAATAATCTTATTGTATAATTACTGAAGAATTTAGAAGAAAAATATAGTATATAGATATTATTATTTTTATTGACCAATAGAGACAGTTTTTTTTTAAGTAGAGAAATATATGCAAACCTAAATTTTGTTTTCTAAAGACTAATCTTGTAAGGCTTTGAGTTAAAAATAGATTATTCTTGTGTTTTGATGAGAAGAGAGAAACTTTCCCTGATATGCAGTTTATACTTGCATTTTTTATCTAATCAGGCAAACAATTTTAATTAATTCAGATAGTCGCCTCTATGGTATCTGTACCCTTTAGGGACTCTTCTTCATTATGGATGCAAATGTGTTCCTAAAATAATGAGAATAGCATTATCCTGTTTTATTCATTTAGGTGGTCAGAAAGAGAACAAAAAAATCATTTGATGGTGAGGTAATTCTTTTAATACACCATAATGGCATTAACTTTGGTATTTCTGTGCCTCATTTTCTTGATCATTCTCCAACAGTGGAACAAGTGAAGGTGATGAGGGCAGGGATGCCAAGAAAAGATGAAATCAAAATCTTTATATTTTACGTAGTTAAAACTTAGATTGTGGTGTCTTTTTAATAAATTTAATAGAGAATAAGTATCTGTCAGTATAAGCATATAAAATGCATAATGGGTAAGAGAATGGTATAAGAAATTAGAAGACATTTTAATAAAACATGTATTTTTAAAATTTTAATCAGATTTATAATAAATGAAATTTGGATCACCCTCTTATCATTATTCTTAAAATACACACACACACACACACACACACACACACATACACAGTTTAGATGAGTGGTGTTTAATATACTAACTCTACTCAGAAATCTGTCCCACCAACCTTGAGAATTCTTGGAAAGAAATTTGTCACAAGACAACCTTCATCATACTAAGTTGCTCCAATATAATGCTCATACCTCATTTATAAGTTCATTTATTCACTAAAATTTCCTTTTGTGTCTAACATATGCTGGAGAGAAAAACAAATATAGAAACTAGTCAAATAGAGTTTACACATTATTAATGTATTTTATTTTTAATTTTTCACAAGTGAATCACCCAATAATGAATGTATGAAAAAGAAATTCAAGAATTTAGGCATAAGAAGCGGAGTATGCAAAGTACAGTGCCTAAAAAGAGCATCCTCCATTTGGGAAATTGTTACTAGATGACAGACACCTAGATATCACCTGGAGATGATGCTGCAGAAATAGATGTTATGGAATGCCTTATATGCAGAGCTTTGATTTTTTTTTTCTACAGCATCAGGAAGACATTAAATATTGAAAAATTTCACTGTGACATAGAAGTTTCAGTGGAGCAAGCAACTATTTCCCCCAACTGCTCTCTCCTCAATATACCTAATATAATTATTGACCTTAAGCAGACTCCAAATCAAATACATCATCTAGTTGCAAATACTGGCCTCTGTCATGTATCCCTAACCTAATCACTCCTTACCTAAATTGCTACAGTGGGTGTTATTTGGTCTCCAAGACCAAGAAGTTTCTTGTCTTCAGAACAAGAAACTATTCTTCATGCTATATAGCTAGACTGGTTTTCCTAAAACACTGTGATTTCATAGCCAATTAGAATCTTTCACATCAATTCTGAAGTCTTCCTGTTTCAGGAACCTTCACAATCTGTCCCTATTTAAATTTTCAAGCCTCATCTGCTGCCATTTTCCCACAGACTCTATGTTCGAACAACCCAAGTGTCTCAAACTTTCCTAATCACGGTTTGCTGTTATCCTTCCAAGCCCTTATGTGTACATGTGGTGTTTATTCCCTGGTGAATATTCTCCATGGCAAACTCTTTTCTTTCAAGGATCAGCTCAAATACCATGTCCTACAAAAAAATTTCTGACATCCAAAGCCAGAACTGATGTCTCTTTACCTAGAGGCCCAACAAATTTTTCCCCTTAATTATAGTGTTGCATATTATATTGATATTTAATGCATCTATCTCTTTCAACCAGGATTCAGACTTCAAGGATATAGGCTTCATCAACTTCTCTCACTCAGTTCTTGATTTAGTACCTAGCTTCCACGGGGTGCTGAATACATACGAACAAAATATAGAGCACATATAAATAAAACTTTACCTACATTCTTAGCTGTTCCTTTAAACAACTCTGTTAAGTATTGTTATTACAGATATAAAAACTAAGGCTCAAAGATAGTACTTGATTTTTTTTTTTTACATTGCTAGTAACTGACTAGGAATTAAAACCAGGCTTTCTGATAACAAATCCTAAGTTTTTAAATCTTAACAGAATTTTCTTTGTAAACCAGTCATGATCAGTAAAATGTTTAATGTACATATGGACTTAAATTTCAAACAAAGAATTTTTTTTTTCAATAAATCAGATTTAAACTGAGATAAGATGGTATTTGTACTGGAGGTTATCACTTTTTGATCAAATATTATGTCCTCAAATTGCTTAAAGTTAGGTCATACCTTCTTGTCAAATGTATTGAGGTACTATGAGTGAAGAACTATAAACGTTAAAAATTGTTTTCCAAATGTGTTTTCATTTGGTAATTGCAATATAATGAAAGGAAGCTTGTGGTAGGATATCATCACTGCCCATCTTTCAGACCCTTATAAAAAGAGTCAGAATCCATCTCTTGTTCGAGATAGTTATCCAGTCATGCCCACTACATTTGGCTTTGCCATTTTTTGGTCTTTCCTTCAATTTAATGGGTTTCAAATTTGAAGAAGAAGGTTTGCAGCACATCCCAAAAAATCAGTTCTGGTGATATATCTCTGTTGCTTAATGATGCTTTGTTTAGAGGGAAAAGGGAACAGAAATAAACAACTTTTAACTGATCTCTGTCAACTAGGACAGAGTGTTATGTTACTGATCAAACTGGGAGACTTTCCCCAGTTTTAGCAGTAACATGACACATACCAGTGGAGTCTGTGGGTGAAGATGGTAGTTTCTAAGACATCAGCTTATTAAGATTTAACATGCAGCCCATTCTCATATTTTATACGTGTCAAAAATTTAAACACCGATTTGAAAAGATTTTCCAAAGAAAATTGAATTTTCAATCTATAAATAGAGAAAAGAAGAAGAACAACAAAGTGAACAAGAAGCCAGCAGAAGATACGCCAGAAAAGATGACTTGTCACAGCAGAAAAGAAAGAAAGTCAAAATAAGTCAGTGACGGGAAACTTAGTGAATGTTTTAATGAAAACCATAAGACATTTGAAGATAACTTTGTATATTGCTGCCATTGCTAGTAGTTTTGGCTATTTTCATAAAATATTGCTAGAAAAATTGGAAGCACTAAGTTTTTCAGTAGTGATACATTGTTGCTAAAAGTGTTTGATCTTCCAGAACCTTTTTTTTTTTATTGTTCTCAGAATTTATAAGCAAGGAGATAAAATTAAGGTACATTTGGTCTTTTGCAATGTGCTGATGAAAAGCATTGTAGTGATGCTAAAACAAAGAATATGGCCATGGTAAATAACATCTCACAGGAAAAAAATATAATTGAAACAAACTATTCCATAATTTTTGGCATCACACACATAACCCCATTTCTTTCTGCTATAACAATTTTTAATAAATCTATTAAAGAAAAACTAGTAAAACACAAGTTTATAGAACCTTACATTTGCCAAAAAATACTTTAATCAAAACTTCCTAAGAATATGATGAATTACAAAGCATATATTTGTATTATTTTTCTCTTCAAAAAGACCACATTGGTGAAGTAATTTTCAGAAAGGCTTTAGCTAAGGAAAAACTTAAAGTGACAAAGAACTCAAACAAAGAACCACTTCAATTTCACCTTCCATCCCCCAACTTTTTAGTGCTCTAAGAGCCTATTGATCCCTCATCCATCTGCATCGAATTCTAGTCGTTTCAGGACTTTGACTTTGTTACTGAACTTGCCCACTTGGCAAATGTCTAAAATACAGTTCTGCTAATGCAATCAAACCATTCTTGTTCTATCTACTTGGCTGTGGTATATTAGGGTCTGCTGAAGTGAAATATGAGGGAAAATGCAAATGCAGAAAACCCTATGGTATTGAATATGTGTAGTATCCATATGAATATTGGATTGACCTTCTTTTGGGTCAATACTTTTTTTCTTTTCTTTGACAGCCTGAAATTGTTGATTCAATAGCTGGAAGTGTAGTAATTGGAAGAAACCAGGCCAATACAGTAGTTGTGGTATTTTACTTGCTATTTTTAGTTCTATTAAAAATAAAACAAAATGAATTATTTAGTTTTCGGGCACATTGTGAATAAATGAAATTTAAATACATCATAATAGGTGGTGTTATGGAAAATGTATTGGGAAAAACAGGAAAATACGTTTGGGTTCCTTTAACACAAATAATTGGCCTCACCTGTCCTAAACTTAGAGCAGATGCCTCTTACTTCACTAGCTACTTGGGAAAAAAACAAAACAAAACAAACAAACAAATAAAAACAAAGGCAAACCAAAAGGAAAATGACCAGGAAGAGAAATCCAATGGACAGAATCGAAAACATCACAACAAGTAGATGCAAGAGTTTTTGACCTTTAAGAAAATATGATCTCTAGTTTCCCCAGTTTTAGCAGTAACATAACACATACCAGTGTTATGTTACTGTTACCTCGGTCACTTATGTCCTTGGATTGGATCACATCAGTTCTTTTCCTCCATTGGAATGGAATGGGGAAAGAGTTTGAATGAACAATCCCTAGAGGTAAAAGTGACCTCTTTTTGGCATTGCTTTTGTTTCATTTGCTTCTAACTAAGCTGTAAATCCTTTGTTCTTAATTTACAGATTTGAAATTCATGAGCTTTACCACATCTCCACATCAGGACAAATAACCCCCCTGCTGTTTAAATCACTTGCATAATTTATATCTTTTAAAATTGGAATAGCATCATTGCCTCTTTTGCAATTATCCCATAGTCAAGCCTATCACCTCATTGAAAGGTCTTTAATTTTTCTTGATTTTTAAGCATTTTTACACTTCTGACAAGTTTATTTGAATACCTTGGGATGCCATAGCAATCTAGTCTGATCTACATAATAGTTTAGAGGTATGCTATATCCAGATAATGTTCAAAGTCAAACTGTCTGCAGATGTTACTAATTTATGTTTAAAAAATCAGCCAATGACATTTCAAAACAAGTATTATCAATACCTCATAAGAAATCACTATTTAATCTTGAGTTTGTCACTCTACATTTCCGTAATGCTTTAAATGTATTTCTGCCTTAAAAATTATAGTATTATTAAAATTCTTATTTTGACTGTCTTTCTAATTGGACCATGAAATCTTTGAAGGGTTGGATATATCTTATTTACCCTTTTATTCACAATATATAGTATATTACCTAGAATGTATTATTTACTTAAGAAATGTTTGTTGATTTATTAGCAAATTTGGCACACCAAAATAGGTAGGTATCATTTATCACATAAAAAAATAGCAGTGATGATGTTATTTTAGAATCTAATTGGGTTTACCTTAGTAATTTTCACTAGCATATAACATCCCTGAAAGATGAACATCTGAAAATCCAGCATACATTCCTGATTAATACGCTTCAAAGTATAGGGATAGAGGGAACATTCCTGAACTTCATAAAATCTATCTATGAAAGACCCACAGCAAATATCATCCTCAATGGGAAAAAGCTTGCAGCCTTCCCATTGAGATCAGGAACATGACAAGGATGCCCACTCTCACCATTCTTGTTCAACATAGTATTAGAAGTCCTAGCAACAGCAATCAGAAACAAAGAGAAATAAAAGGTATCCAAATTGGCACTGAAGAAGTCAAACTCTCTCTCTTCGCAGATGACATGATTCTTTATATGGAAAACCCAAAAGACTCCACCCCCAAACTATTAGAAGTCATACACAATTCAGCAACGTGGCAGGATACAAAGTCAATGTACAGAAATCAGTGGCTTTCTTATACACTAACATTCCATTTACTATAGTACCAAGAACCATAAGATACCTGGGAATAAACCTAACCAAAGAGGTAAAGGATCTGTACTTGAGGAACTACAGAATACTCATGAAAGAAATTGAAGAAGACACAAAAAGATGGAAGACCATTCCATGCTCTTGGATCAGAAGAATAAACATTGTTAAAATGTCTATACTGCCGGGCGCCTGGGTGGCTCAGTGGGTTAAAGCCTCTACCTTTGGTCAGGTCATGATCTCAGGGTCCTGGGATGAGTCCTGCATCAGGCTCTCTGCTCAGCAGGGAGCCTGCTTCCTCTTCTCTCTCTGCCTGCCTCTGCCTACTTGTGATCTTTCTCTGTCAAATAACTAAATAAAATCTTAAAAAAAAAAAAAAAGTCTGTACTGCCTAGAGCAATCTATACTTTTAATGCTATTCCGATCAAAATTCCACCGGTATTTTTCAAAGAGCAGGAGCAAATAATCCAAAAATTTGTATGGAATCAAAAGAGACCCCAAATCACTAAGGAAATGTTGAAAACAAAAATAAAAGTGGGGGCATCACAGTACCTGATTTCAAGCTTTACTACAAAGCTGTGATCACCAAGACAGCATGGTACTGGCATAAAAACAGACATATGGACCAGTGGAACAGAGTAGAGAGCCCAGATATGGACCCTCAACTCTATGGTCAAATAATCTTTGACAAAACAGGAAAAAATATACAGTGGAAAAAAGTCTCTTCAATAAATGGTGCTTCAATAAATAATAAATATTTATTTATTCAATAAATAGACAGTCTCTTCAATAAATGGTGCTGGGAAAACTGGACAGCTATATGTAGAAGAATGAAACTCGACCATTCTCTTACACTGTACACAAAAATAAACTCAAAATGGATAAAAGACCTCAACGTGAGATAGGAATCCATCAGAATCCTAGAGGAGAATATAGGCAGTAACCTCTTCAATATCAGTCACAGCAACTTCTTTCAAGATATGTCTCCAAAGGTAAAGGAGACTTCTTCTAAAAGCTAACATGGAGTGGCAGTTTACTCAAAATTTACTCTACTTTGATTAGGTCATTATTTCTTTTAGTAAGACCATTTTCCATCCTTTGGAACATTATAGAATGAGTCTATGCTTTACCTTAAGGTCCTTCAAATATTTGAAGATAGTCATAATTCCTCATTTATCCCTTCTTTAGACTAAACATCTTCAGTTTTTTTCTGCTGTAATAAGATGATTTCCAGACCCTTCATCTTCCTATCTACATTCTTTCTTTAGTGATTAACTCAAATAGTTTAAGAAAAACAAAACAAAACAAAACAAAAACAGAAGATAGAAAAAAAAAAAGGAAATTTCCAACGTCTCTCCACTGTTTCTCTATTTCTTTGTTATTAAGTATATGTGTGAATGAAAATAAAATTTTTGCTTTTTAATCTCAACCTCTCAGATATATGATAGTTGACAGTTTGCATTGGATTCTTCTGTAATATCATCTTTGCGTGTTCAAATACATTGAAACACATGTATGCACACACACACACACGCACTCACACACACAGAAAGAGACAGAGATAGAAAAACAGAGGGGACACTTTTTAGAGTGTTGTTCTATTTAAAAAGAGATTGAGAGAGAACTTGTTATAATATTGCTATGCCATTTTTTTCCCCATGAAAATCTCATCAGTCATGGCTCTCTCTTGGTTATACTCCAGCATGTCAGTGAATCTCTTGAAATCTTATACTCAGGATGAAATATAAACTCAAATATAATTCCCTTTTATTAAGCATTTATTAGATATCAGGAACTTTGCTTGGTACTTAAAATATTATCCCATCTTAATTTTCAATACAATATATGAGCTGGTTAGTATTCTAA
This sequence comes from Mustela nigripes, assembly GCF_022355385.1. Taxonomy (NCBI): domain Eukaryota; kingdom Metazoa; phylum Chordata; class Mammalia; order Carnivora; family Mustelidae; genus Mustela; species Mustela nigripes. Next base: position 119,912,497 of record NC_081558.1, read on the forward strand.
TTTTACATATAAGGAAATATTTTTAGAGAGATTAATTAAATTTTTCAAGGTCACTCACAAAGTCAGTTGCAGAGCTATGAATCTATTTCCTTATTTACTCCCCACCTTCATTCAGTATTTCAGACCTGTTTTCAGGGTACACAAATATAATCATTAAGCTTAAATGTGAAAAAAAAATAGAGAATAAAAGAAAAATAATCAAGACTGACAATATAAAATTAAGTCAGGAATGAGGCTAGTTTACAAAACATTATGTTCTTAGTATAGATGGTCACAGATTTGGTAGAGAGTATCTTATTGAGCAACAAGACTATGGATAGTTAGTAGGTTCATAAAAATGGTAAGATAAAAAGGAACTGTTTTTAAAAATATAGCTAGAATTCTGCTGTGCCCTTAGGGAAGAAAAAGACTCATTTTCACATTTTTGATGTGGAAATGGACATTTTCATGAAAGATATGTTAATTTCACAAAGTTTTTATCTATAATACCTCTTGATATAGTGAATGTCCTAACACCAAAGCCAAGATTAGTAAAAGCAATTTTCTAAAAAACCAAATATTTTATATTCTGGATAACCAGAGCTCTGTTTCCTTGTTTCTTTCTTTTTTTTTTTTTTTTTAAAGATTTTATTTATTTATTTGACAGACAGAGATCACCAGTAGGCAGAGAGGCAGGCAGAGAGAGAGAGAGAGAGGGAAGCAGGCTTCCTGCGGAGCAGAGAGCCCGATGCGGGGCTCGATCCCATGACCCCGAGATCATGACCCGAGCCGAAGGCAGCAGCCCAAACCACTGAGCCACCCAGGCGCCCCTGTTTCCTTGTTTCTTTACTAGATTTGTGCTAGAGTTTACAATACCCAGGGTAAAAAATGGCTTGCAAGTCTTTTCAGTAATCTTGTCTGTTAGTCTGTCTAACCACTCTATCTATCTAAATATCTATATCATCTATATCTATATGTATATTGATCTATGTTATCTCTAATCAACGGCTCTACTGCAGCTACCTGAGAAAATTCAGCCAGCATTCTTGATCTAGCTATATTTGCTCAAACCTGCATGATTTGATGATTTGATTGTTAAATATGACTTCAGTGTGTGCCTTGTGTTTCCATCAGTACCGGAAGAATATTAGCTTCATTACGTTACTAAGTTAACTTCCTTGAGTGGGTCATCCAAGACATCTACCTGACTGTAGACACAATGCTAACTCTTTCTACAGAAAATAATAAACAAAATAAAAACTTCAAAATTGTAATTGAACTTTAGATAATCATTGGTAATCATAAGGTAGTGGTTAAAATTATATATCTTTACAAGGACAGCTATTATATTTTGGAGTTAAGTAAAGGCCATAGGGCAGCGAATACTTGTGATAAATTTGATCTCATTCCAATTACAATGCTCTTTCTAGGCTGTCTGTAAATGTAGATTTTTCTGGTGCAGAGTATGGATGGTTAATTATTTGAATTGATCAAGCAATTATGCCTTGATCAATATTGACTAAGTTTATCATGACTGGTTAAATATGCTTTACCTAAATTACTTCTCCTCCACTTTATTTCTACTACTTCTCCCAAGCCTTATCCTCCAAGCGGGGGGGGGGGGGGATCCAACATTGCTTCCCATTGCAAATTCTAAGAGCCCAAGATACAAATAGTAAGTATTCATAAAATGTTGTAAGAGGTGGACATTTCAGGGACCACACATTTGTACAAAGGAGTATGGCAAGAGGGAGTGGAAAATGAACCACTGCAGTCATTCTGTGCCTAATGCACTTTTGCCAGGCATTTCATTACAAGACTTGCTGTAAAGTCAGAGTGCATAAGGTTTCCTGCATTAAGAATCTCTGTTAGTGACAACAGCAGGGAATCTTATGTAAGCCAGTCCTTCTCTGTGAGTGGAGTGACATGCCTATATTGATGATAGCTCCAAATGTAACTAATAGCTGTTGTTCTTGGAGAGAAATGGTCAGAGTGGTTAAGACTAGAATTCTTTACTCCCTTTGCAGACAGTAATGAAACAAATCATCTCCATCAGTTGCTTGAGCACAGACACTGAAAAGGCAGGAGATCTGAAATGAAATAAGAATCAGGTCTACCTTGGAACTTGCTTGAAATGGGAGAACTCAGTGGTGCTTATAGGGGCCAGAAAGGACTGGAGATAAACCTTCTGTCTCTATAGGTACATTTTCAGGGATGGAATGGTCAGTAAGGAAGTAAAGAGGAAAATAGGTTGCTGCAAAGGCAGGCTGAACTAAGCATCTAAGCCAAATTCCAGATGTCATTTGTAGAATGTGGCCATCAGTTATCTCCATAAATAAAGGCAGACAAGGTCAAACTTGTTCTACTTTCAAACAATTGAACTTTTAAAGTCAATTAGTCTTTCTCTTTGAAATGGAAATGTTGAAAATAAATTAGAGTTCAAATTTTTGGTTTATGTTTATATTCAACCTTACAGACTATTAGGAACTTTGGGTATGAAAAAGAATAAATGGAATGATTTGGATATATGAAACTAATTCAACTCCTTTTGATTTCTTGTTACCTTTGAAAATATTTATAGACAAAGAAGTTTCAGTTGATCTAATCAGATGAAAATAAAAGAAAACAAATTGCTATGTAGAAATGTTGACAGAAGATTGGGTCTCAGTTCAGTTAGAATCAAGTTCTTATCTGTGTTCTGATAGAATAGTTTTTATGACTATGAACATGTCGCTTTACTTTTGCCTCATCTTTCTCATTCTTCAAATGCAAGTTAGTGTTGGTCTGATTTCCAGGGCTCTTTAAGGAGCATAAGTTTATAATTCTGTTATTTAAGGGGAAACATTGAAAAAAAAGAGAGAGAGAGAGAGATTTATTTCTACTTAATACTCAACTTTGTATCTCAAAGAGAGGTTTATTTTTCCTCAAATCACTCCGTCAGTTGGGATTATTGATTCTCAGTAACATTTCCCAACAGAGAACCTGACTTGTTAAGCCTTAAGAAATCAAGAAACTGTTGAGATTATTTTAATCTCCCTATTACAAACAACCAAGCAAAAGTATCTTGATTTACTGTATGGACTTTCTTCATCATGCTTTTCTTTATATTTTCATCTCTAAAGGTACAAAAATCATTTGAAATATATTGCCTGCATAAATAAGAAAAGTGAAAAACTAGATATAATTAATTTTTATTGAACATTTTGTTTTCTGTGCACATTAATACCCATGATGTTGCTCATTTTTCTCTTTATTGTTCAGTTACTGGAAGATAGACATTTTACAACTCTCTACCTGCCTTATGATGTCTTAGATATTTACAATATAGAACAGACTATAATTTTCTTACAATCAAAAACTGCTGTTATTTTCCCTCTTAGGGAACACTATTGATGCCCAAACTGAGAGAAATTTATGTTTTGTATCTAAGTAGTCTGAATAATTTTGCAACATATCACTTGTAAAATCAAAGCATTCATGAAAATATTTTGAAGGTTGGGAATTGCTTATGTTTACTTAATGAATTTTTGTCTTAAATTCCAACCTCAGCATTGTTTGTTTCCCAGAGTCAGGAGTCTCTCATGTTTTGGCTCCCTCTCTGATTTCTTCTCATTCGGTTTTTCTTCCCCTATGATCCTCCGCTCAATTTCTTATATTCCACATATGAGTGAAACCATTTACTAGTTGTCTTTCTCTTATTGATTTATTTCACTTAATATATACTCTCCAGTTCCATCTATATCAGTATAAATGGTAGATATTCATTAATATAAATGGTAGATATTCCATCCTTTCTTATGGCTGGGTAACATTCCATTGTATTATGAACCACATCTTTTTTATTTATTCATCTGTCATTGAACACTATACCAAAAACTAATGATGTACTATATATGAGTTAATTGAATTTAAATTAAAAAAAAAATCTCCAACCTCAATATATTGAAAAATAGGAATCATTCAAATTGTCCCTATGTTGAGCTTGGCTTTGTGCAAAAAGTTACTTCAAAAGATGCAGTAAAGAAAACACTTTAGAAAAGGTGAGTTAAAAATTAGCTTTTAAAGGAAAAAATAAACATTTTTTAGTAACTTAAAATGTATATTTTTAGTTATTTTAAAAGTGGATAATTGGCTAGAAAGTCAACTGGATGAAATGTCCATTTTAAGGTAATGGATCTAACTATAAAACAGAGGTCTTTACTATAAATGAACCATATTGATGTAATAAAAAATCAATGGTCATATTCACTCAAAAAATATTCTTGAATAAACTTCATGTATAGTATTTGAGAAGTACCCATAGACCAATATTTAGTTCCCCTTCAAGTGTTGTATACCAACATGAGAAAGATATAAAAACAACTGAGTATAAAGAAAAACAACAGGAAAAACTAACTAATGAGAAGAGATATAAGCAATGATTAAAATTTAAGAAGATGAGTATACTTTTAATTAAGGTAAGCCTCAATGGAAGAGGAGTCCTGTGAGTTAACCTTTTGAAAAGAAGTATTTTGACAGAAAGTCTGGGTGTTGTGTTCCACTTAAAAACAATAGAGTTCAGAAGTATATGAGTGAATGGAATATCTGGAGAATAAGTTAAATGTAAATGGTCACTGATTCAGATGAGTAATATTAGATGCAGAGAGAGATAGCCACCAGTAAAGTAATCATGATAAAATCACGAGAAGTCTTAAGCACCATCAAAGAAATTAAATTTTACTTAATCAAGTAAATTTTAATTAATTAGATAAAATATTAATTAATTTCATCATTAATTTCAATAAATCAATGATTTATTAATTATATAATAAAGTAATATTATTATGACTATAGTATTGTAATTGTTATAAATTAATGATTTATTACATTAATTTACCAAAATTTAATTAATTTAATAAAATTAATTTTATTCTTTAAAATAAAGAGACAGATTAAAGGTTGTGATTCAGTCTGTATTTTAGAAAAATAATACAGTGGCAGTTTGTTTAAGTATTTAAGATAGTAAATCCAATGACAAATTTCTAAAGGATGAGCATTAGAACATCAGAATAATTTTTATACTAAATATTCTACATACTTATTTATTTATTTATTTATTTATTTATTTTTTAAAGATTTTATTTATTTATTTGACAGACAGATCACAAGTAGGCAGAGAGGCAGGCAGAGAGAGGGGGGGAACAGGTTCCCCATTGAGCAGAGAGCCCGATGCGGGACTCGATCCCAGGACCCTGAGATCATGACCTGAGCTGAAGGCAGAGGCTTTAATCCACTGAGCCACCCAGGCGCCCCTACATATTTATTTTTTAACTTATGAATATTTCCCATGTTATGATAAGCACTGGTTGTTTTAAGTGATTAATCACTAAATTCTACTCCTGAAACCCATATTACACTTTTTGTTAACTAACTAAAATTTGGGTAAAAACTTCAAAGAGAATATTTATCAGTTTATAAATTTAATAGCTTAATGAAACTTCAAAAATCTATGTTTTAATTTAGGAGAGTATGTTGAAGTATTTCTTGGGAAATTGAACATTGACATAAAAATGTATAGAAGAAATGCTTTAAAAATGCTAAGATAACAATATTAAGTTGCTACAGGTCATATCCATTACATTAAAAACAAAATACCATTCCAACAAAATAAAGCAAGATTTATGGAAAAAAAATGGTTTTAAAGCATTGGAGATCTGTTAAAGCAGAGAGGATTAAATTAAAGGAAAAGCCAGTTATTTTCTTATCTAGGATCATTTCTGGATTCCAGTGGGGCTGACAATTGAGTTTGCCCATGCAGAGCAATATAACTGGGGGCAAGGAAACTGGCTCTGATTCTGCCGTGTGCTGAGCACCACATGGACAGTTTTGGATCCCTAAGCAAGGCCAAATTTTTCCCATTATACATTTGTTGCAGTCTGGATCATAGAGGATCTAGGGAACTTCTAGAAAGTGGACTTGGAATTTCCCATAGTCTCCCCAAATTAGGAAATCAAGTCTCACTTCAGGAATGGTACCTGCCTCAAATACATAGCTAGTTACCTCTTCAAAATACTTACCAAACTTTAAAGAAGTATGGTAAGCCAAAGAGCAATGCTCAAAACCACAGAAGGAAACATTAAGTTCTTCCAAGTGCTGTCTGAAGAATTAAAAATAGCCACCCCATGCTTCCACTCCAGCAACCCTCAGTTTATTTCCTGAGATTAAGAGTCTCTTACCATCTGTCTCCCTCTCTGGTTTTGTCTTGTTTCATTTTTCCGTCCCTTTCCCTGTGATCCTCTGTTTTGCTTCTCAAATTCCTCATATCAATGAAGTCATATGATAATCGTCTTTCTCTGATTGACTTACTTCATTTAGAATAATACCCTCTAGTTCCATCCACATTGTTGCAAATGGCAAGATTTCAGGGGTTTTGATGGCTGCATATCATTCCATTGTATCTCTATATATCACATCTTCTTTATCCAGTCATCTGTTGATGGACATCTAGGCTCTTTCCATAGTTTGGCTACTGTGAAGAATGCTCCTATAAACATTCAGGTGCGTGTATCCCTTCAGGTCACTACATTTGTAGCTTTGGGGTAAATACCCAGTAGTGCAATTGCTGGGTCATAGGGTAGCTCTATTTTCAACTTTTTGAGGAACCTCCATGCTATTTTCCAGAATGGCAGCACCAGCTTCCATTCCCACTAACAATGTAGGAGGGGTCCCCCAGCATTGGGGAGGGTATGTGCTATGGTGAGAGCTGTGAATTATGTAAGCCTGGTGAATCACAGACCTGTATCCCTGAAACAAATAATACACTATATGTTAATAAAAACAAAACAAAACAAAACAGGTTCTTATTTTAAAAGCATGGGAAGGAAACACCTGAGACAAGAAGCCCAATGGGTTTTATTCCCAGATGCTTTTATAGCCTGCTTAACAAAAGAAAAGAGAAGGCTGGGTTGTGTCCTGATTTTGGCAATTGTGAATACAACTGCTATGAATATTTGCAAATGTGTCTTTGTGTGGACATGATTTTTCACTTCTTTTGAAGAAACAGGAGTACAATTGGTGGTCTATGTAGTAAGTGTATATCAAGCTTTCTAAGAAGTTCCAAATTGTTTTCCAAAGTACCTGTACCACTTTGCATTTATATTAGTAATATATGAGATTTCTAGCTGTTCTGCATCCTTGCCACCACTGATATTATCAGTCTTTTTCATGTTAGCCATTCTCGTGGGTATATATTGGTATCTCTTTGTGGTTTTGGTTTGCATTTCTCTGATAATGATGTTGGGTTTGTTGTTACACTGTTTGATTTCTTTTTAAGATACCTTTTATGAAGTGCATTTATAAAACTATTGCCATTTTGGGGGGAGTTAAGTTATTTACCTTTTTATTGTTGAGATGTTGAGGGCACTATTGCCTTATCAGATATGTGTATAGAAAATATTGTTCCTTCCCCATCTGTGGCTTGCTTTTTCATTTTTTAACAGTGTTTCAGAAAACCAGAAATTTAAAATTTTTATTAACTCCAATTTACTCATCTTTACTATGATGGTTCATGCTTTTTTTGACCTATCTGACTAATATAAATAAGACATCCTTAGGAGTGTGAAAAGGTAATCCAAGTGTGAGAAAACACTTTTAATATATCTTCCCAAAACCTGACTCGTACTTGGAATATAGGAAGGGCTCCTACTAATCAGTGAGAAAAAGATAATCCAATAGACAACATGTTAAAAAATATGAATGCTTTTTAAAAAGTGATAGCCAAATAGCCAATAAACACTTGAAGAGATGCTCAGTTTCATTAGTCATTCAGGGAAATGCAAATTAAAACCACAGTGGGGTACCACTACATGCTTCTCAGAATGGCTGAATTGGTAATTATATATAAATTGGAATATAAATATAAATTGGAAAAAATATATTTTTATATAAAATAATATATAAATATATTAAATATACATTAATTATATACTATTCACATTATATAAGTATAATTATAATCCTATATTATAATTATATGTTAATAATTATATATTATTAAATATAATGTATTCAAATATAAATTGAAAAATAAAATAAAAAACAAACAAAACTATGCCTAATGTTAGCAAGGATCTAAAGAATCTGGAACACTAATAGATTGCTGATGGTAGTATAAATTTATAAGAAATCTTTAGAAAATATTTGGCCAGTGTGTACTAAGGGTGAGCATGTATAGATTCTGATTTATCAAATCCTTTTCCATATCAATATCCAACAGATATACGTGGAGTTGAATGTTCATAATAATGTTATTGAAAATAGTGAAAACTGAAAACTACCTACATATCCACCTATTATTCCAATATGGGAAAATAAAATGGGCTGCAATCACATCATAATGAAAATGAGCAATTTACAAATACATACAATATGTATAAATCTCACAAATACAATGATGATCGCAAGAGGCCAGGTACAAAAAGTATAGATGTTGTGATTCTATTTACATCAGAATAAAAACAGGAAAGCTAATCTATAAGCAGTTAGAAGCCAGAATAGTGTTATAACTCAAGGTGTGGGTGGGTGCTGTGAAATGGGGTAATTTGTAGGAATGTAGTTAAGATTATTACTAGTATGAAATGTGAGTTTATTTGTATGCATATTTTTCAGTAAAAAAAATAAAATATTTCTTTTTGAAAAAAACAACAAGAGAAAAGACAAAGATCTTGAAATATTTACCATTGTGTATTTGGTCCCATTAATGTTAGTCTGTATTTAAAAAAATTCAATATTTAAATCAAATAAGGAAATGATTAACATTCAAAGAAATAGTGATGGTGTTTATTTATTAAAAGACTTAAATATATAAATTCTTTTTTTTAAGATTCATTTATTTCAGAGAGAGAGAGAGAGAGCAGGAGCAGGGAGAGGCAGAGGGAGAGGGAAAGAGAATCTCAAGCAGACAGCCCTGGGGCCTGATCTCATGACCCTGAAATCAGCACCTGAGCCAGAAACAGAGAGTCGGACACTTGATTGACTGTGCCACCCAGATGCCCCTACACATATAAATTCTTTAAAATCTTGGCAAAATATATATTTTATTTTAAAATACAATAGACCAATATTACTTACGAAAATTCTACATCTTAAATTTCTCTTTTCTTGATCCTATTATATTATTATTATTAGTAGTAGTAAAAACATAAATTAATAAATTTTTCTCTTACCACAATAAGAAACAAAAAGAAACTCCTGGGACTTGAGGGCAAATCACATTTTATTACTTTCTTTCTCTAACTACATTTTTGTATCATTTGTAAACAGGTGGGGCAATTGCAAAGATAGCGTTACCATTTATCTGCCCAAAATAACATTCCATCTCCACTTTTAGTTTTGTCCTTCTAACTGCCTTATTTTACTTTACCATACTTATTATAGCTTGGACTTATTCATTGTTTCTATTTATTTGTTTATTGTCTATTTACTGGGTCCTCAGAAACTTACTGCAGTGTAAATTTCATGACAGCAGGAGCTTTGCTTTGTTGAATGTAGTATTTTAATATCAAAGAATAATGCCTGCCATTAATGAGTGACTCCATACATATTTGTTGAATGAAAGAATAAATATTGAAATATTAAACCAAAATAATAAATTGAAAACTTGAAGTTTTCCCCTCTTTTTTCTTTTAGTATTGTTCTAGTGATGATAATTGTTATACACAACTAATAAATTGTTGAACAGTACATCAAAAACTAGTGATGTTTTGAGGTGCCTGGGTGACTCAGTTGGTTAAGCATCTGCCTTCAGCTCAGGTCATGATCCCAGAGTCCTGGGATTAAGCCTAATGTTCGGCTATGTGGTCAGTCAAAGCCTACTTCTCCCTTTCCTGCCACTCCCCCTGCTTGTACTTTCTCTTTCTCTCTCTAACAAATAAATACAATCTTATGAAAAGAAAAAAAAACAATGATATACCATATGTTCACTAATCATAATAAAAAAATTAAAAAATTAAAAAAATAAAACAAATAGAAAAAAATATATAAAGATCTAACCTAACATCTTGCCAGAAAATGTGGGTGTAAGTTTTTCCTTAACTTAAAAAAGCATCAAAATAGAATTCATTTATTAAGAAGAAAATATTTTTCATTATTTGTATTTTAAAATACGTATAGTTTTTATTCTAACAATACACTTGGTAAATTTAACATTATATCAGTAATTAGCTTTGATTATAACATAAGTTCCAAAATGTGTTTGGTCTGCTTAATTCAGGGAAAAAATGTTTCTGGAATGATGTTTAGTATTGTTCTGCCTGAAAAATAATTCTGCCTAAAGACTATTTGCTTGCATGCTGGACATAATAATGCTTTTCAGACTAGCTACTTTATTCCTAGAGTGACAGAGTACTAGACAATACTATGTTTCATGGTGCTTATAGTAACTTGTATTTGTTAAGAGTAGGACAGGACAGGATAGCAGTAAGTCAAGAACTTTTTGTGCTGGAAAAGAAATTCTATCGTGGAATTTCACAAAGGTGATGCTTTCTTAAGAACTTGATGTGATTAAAATAGATGATTGAATATACTTTGGGAATAAAGTGGGTAGTTGTATTAAATAACTTTTTGAATGCCATTGAAAAGTGAAAAGGCACTGGTATTTTTTAAAAGATATGGCTTTTGAAGACAGCAATGTAACTTGTGAGAATGGTGCTTAACTTTGCTTTCAACAACTACTTTTGAAGATTTGCTACCCGTTTGAGGAGGTCAGTGTATTATACAACATTCCAATGAAAGAATGGAATAAAAAGTGCTTTGAAATGGCTTGTGTGTATATACCATGGCATAAATTGATCCAATAAACTAAACACAGTATTTGGATTCATCTAGAACCATAACATAGTACAATAATTGAATCTCGTCAAAATCTATGTTCCTAAAGAAAGGATAAATCAATTGCACTAAAACTATATAGTCAGGGAATGTGTAATATAATCTAAGAACATTAAAAAATAGTTGAAAGGATAATGTTTCATTCTAAATATTGAAATTTTTAACAGCATTCTCTAGACTGGCTAGATACCTGAGGACTTACAGAGTATAGAAAGTTTTTTAAGATTGCCAAAATGGTAGGTTTTCCCATCAGTTCTACCTGGAATTATATTCCAGGCTCTCTCTTACTAGGTTAATGTAAGATTGAGACATTCATAAAATTTGTATTAAAACAGAAAAGCCCTCCTTCCAAAAATAATCTTATAATTGACCAAGGTGCAGGGATGTGGGCAAACTTTGAGGAAATATATGGAAATTGAAAGTTTCTACCTCTTCCTCTATATTTGGAGACTAAATGTCTTTGCCAGGAGATAACATCTCACCAATGATTTATGAGTTGAGGGTACTAATTGGAAGAAGTTAAAAATATTAAGACATGACACTTTGATCTTTAAAAAAGTACTTGCTATCCAGCAGTAAGGAGTGTAGTTACCTACCATTTCAGCTCAAAGAAGCTTCAGGATCGACTTCAGATTTCCTTATGGCAGTACTGTGTTTCCAGTCAACCCACAGCCAATAACAGAGCATGATAGTGGTAAATGGGTCAGGCTCATTGAACGCAATGCAGGACCTCTCCAATTGGCAATCCTTACTGCTCCCAACTAGACTGGCCAAGATTTAGTTAGGGCTGCATGGAGATTCCCCCTGACCAATCCTCCCCACCCCCATTCTTTTTGCAGGTATCAGATCTACAACATGGTCTGAAGACTTTCCTTATCTAATGCTACAATCTCTCACTTTTATTTTTCTTAGGAATTTCCTTTTCCAATAAAACTCTTGTATCCTTCATCCCATCATCCATTTCTTGTTTATGTATGTGTAAATTAGACAGATAGATATATACACATGGATGTATGTGTGTATATATATATATATATATATGCATTCATATAATTTTCTTTAAGGCCATTGCATATTGTATTGGTTAATTATGTTAAAATCTTGATTCCCTGAAAGCTCTGTCCTTTTTGTTTTGTCCACAAGCCTCAAGACAGCCACAATATATATGGATTTTGATTGTAGACTTCTAGTGATGCCATAATCTACCTGATGAATTGTGCTAATGCATACATACCACCTCTAGACTAGATCAGTGGTTATCTTTTCTGATATCATAGCAGAATCATTTGTGTGATGTTTAAAAGTTTGATGCCAAAACTCCACTCCAAAGGTTCTTCTATAATTGTTTCAGGATGGAACTAGACTTAAGAAGCCGTGAAATAAACTCTGTGTTGAGAAATTATACCCTTTGCCCTTTGTCTGTAAAATCTGCCTTCTGATCCTTATCTTTCACCAGCCTTTATCAAGAAGACACAAGAAAGGACAGAGAAGGAAGAATTTGCTTCAATCTCTGCCCATTTAAACTGCCCCTAATAAAAACTCCATATTCTAGAACTGAGATTCAATTTTAGTGTTTTTCATTTGCATATTCTTGACCTCTGTTGGAACTCCTAGTTAATGAGGACTATGAACTCCTCCAGTGGTGGAACTATGCTATTAATAATGGTAATCAGAAACCAGGAACCATAATTCAACCACTGGAAAAAATGATTTCTCTAAATCAACATGGATTTTTCTTATTATTAAATAGCAAGAAAAGCAACTCTTTCTTCTTTTTTACATAATTTACTATGTTGTACATAATTCTCAATCTTTTATTTGGTTTTGTTTTTCTATTTTTAGTTTGTACTTGTCTTTCCTAAGTTATCTCAAGCACTTTTAATTAAGCAAATAACAAATGAAAAGACCAAGTGTAACTGCCAGCACAAATCAAGATGACATATTACTCTCAGAATCTCCATCCAAGCCATCATCTCCTGAGGAGGCCTTGCTAGGTTTGTCTACTACAGGTACTCATCAATATATGCACATTTACAGATCCACCAACACCACCATGGTTGTGTAGTTTAATTAAAGGGGAGAAATCTGTCTTAGTGTGTAAAAGCTGTTCATAATATTTGATGATAATGGGATATTTATTAACATATCAACAATTAAAAATTATTTGCCACTTATTCTTTCTTCAAGTTTATATGGTATAATTTGCATGCTAATTTTTAGATTAATAATAAGAGTTGACAAACTGCTGTTAGAGTACAGAGATTATAATGATGTTTCTTTTTATTAATTCAATTTTATTAAACAATTATACACTGATAAGAAATAATTTATAAGAGAATGAAGCAGGCATTTTTATAAAACATACTGTCACTACAATTTTTGCCTAGTTTTGATGTAATGAAATATAACATGAACATAAATATGAAAAACAAATTTCAGAGGAAATAAACATCTACCTCTAGCTATTACATTTCATTGTATATGCTGTATAAACAGATACACTGCTGCCTGTCCCTAGAGATTTGATATGGTTTTTCTACAATTTATTTTTCATTAACAGAAATACCAACTGCCCAGTATTCAATTAGCCCATTATTGAGTTAAAATAAGTAATATTTTTGTAAAATGCTACAAGTATTTTCTTTTACTTAATGAGCAAAAATACTGCTGACATATTGGTAACTAAATACGTTTGGCTTAGTACACCATCTGCTGTGTAAGCAATGATTTGTACTGTGATGTCTAAGTTTGGGTGTAGGATGAAAGTCACAAAGTGGACAGAGAATGGGCTTAATTCAGAATATGGTTGTTCTATTTTTAGCTTGAACATTTTTAAAAATTTTAATTAACTATCTTATTTAAAAACTGGAAGATTTCACATAAAATAATCCAGAATCTGGCTTTTCTTTAAAAAGCGAAAGATTTCTAAATGCTACTCCCACATTCACCCAAAGAAGCACAGTGGAGAAACGCAAACCTAATTATTTTTATTTCCAAAATAATAAAACAAGTCACTCTACATGCTAAAGAAACAGAAAAGATTCATAGAGAACCAGATGTCTGCTTAAGATAAAATTTTTCCTCATGGATATTACCAGTGGCAAAGAAACTGCCACTTTTAACAGAAAGATATCACTTCCTTGAAATAAATTTTGTTTGGATGCCTTAAGTCATATATTTTATCATGTCTCCCTTATTTCTCTGGCAACTCAAAGCCAACACGAACTCCTGAAATTTTTCCTAAATCTACTCCACAAAATCTTTCCTAAACCAATAAATAGAATGTACTTTCCTTTAGCTGCTTAAAGTAACAACCTCAAGGTCATTTTGAATCCTCTTTTTCTGTCAGGATTATGTATTAAAGTAAAATGTCACCTCACTGGCCTTTCTGTTGTTAAAGAATGGATGCTGAGCAGAAGTTTTGTACTTCCTAGTAAGAAAAGCAATCCAGGATAGGGGATGAAGCCTGGGGAGTAGAAATGGGATAGGCCTTTTAAAGCCACAAAGGTTTCTCTGTCTCATTTTTGGATAGCCATATCTTTTGAGTGTCACTGATTGCTGGTGATATCTGGACTTATTGATTAGGTACTGTATAAAGTCTGGTCTGGCTGACTGGTTTCTACTGCATCACAAATCAAGTCACTTAGAATTACAGCTTTCCACCTGCACTTGCTGCACTGATGAGGTGCCCAATTCAGGGTGATTGTATCTGAATGTCATTTTAACCAAAGTGAGATCTATACTACTGTCAGTAGGCTAGGTAGCCCTGTAAATGTAAATGTGAAAGACCCATGGAATCTCCCCTTCTATTCCCCCTCCCTCATTAGCCACATACATGTGAAATGTTTCATATATTCTTTCCAGAATTCCTTTAAGAAACATTTTACTTATCCTATGTTTATCCCTTCCATTAGGGATATAAGGTTTGTTGTAGAAGTTTATCATTTCTTTTTCACTGCTATATCCTCAGCACCTAGAAAGAGTCTATTTAATAGTAAACACCCAATAAGTATGTGATAAGTCATTAAATGCAATCCTTTCCTTGCAAATGTATCTTCATTTTACATTGTGTTGAAGCAGAACAGTATATATTACTAAACGGTAATAGAAAGAATAAAAGTGGGGTGCCTGGTTGGCTCAGTGGGTTAAGCATCTGACTCCTGATTTCAGCTCAGGTCATGATCTCAGAGTTGTGAGATCAAGTGCTTGTTGGGCTCCATGCTGAGCAAGGAGCCTGCTTGAGATTCTCTCCCTCCCTCCTTCAGCCCCTCCCCTTGCTCATGTGCTCCCTCTCTCTCTCTAAAAATAAATAAAATCTTTAAGAAAAATAAATTTAAAAAAACGAATAAAAAATGAAATGCCTGTACACTATTAGACATTCGTTGTCATGGAAGGCAGGATAATGGCCCCACATAAATATTCACATTCAAATTCCTGGAACTTGTGAATATATTACCCTATGTGGCAAGGGAGGAATTAAAGTTGCAGATGGAGTTAAACTTGTAAATCAACTGACCTTAAAAAAGGGGATTATTGGGGCGCCTGGGTGGCTCAGTGGGTTAAGCCACTGCCTTCGGCTCAGGTCATGATCTCAGGGTCCTGGGATGGAGTCCCGCATCAGCCTCTCTGCTCAGCAGGGAGCCTGCTTCTCTCTCTCTCTCTCTCTGCCTGCCTCTCCATCTACTTGTGATCTCTGTCTGTCAAATAAATAAAATCTTTAAACAAAAAAGGGGGGATTATTTCAAATGTGGGAGGTAGGTCTAGTATAATCATAAGGATCCTTACAAGTGGAACAGGAAGACAGAAGAGGAAGTCAGAGTGATATGATGTAAGACGAGAGGAAGAGGAAGACAGAGGAAGAGACCATGAGCAAAGGGATCAGATAAAAGAACTAATATTTATGTTTTTCATTAAAAGGAAATGATGGCCCTTGCTTTGCCATTCAAGGACTGCAATACTCCTATAAATCATTAGATTACAGAACAAAAGACTATTATTGTTAGCTTTGAATTAGGTAACATGCTGTGCAACTTTTTAGAATGCCCAAACAAAATCAGAGTTTCAGATGATTATGTCATTAGAACATAACCATCAAATAACTGAACAGAAAAATATTGTATAATTAAAACAAAATTTGAAAGAAATAAAACTTCTATTTTCTCTTGGGTTATCTTATAGCTGCCATTGTGTTTTTCTAGGAACATTAACTATTGTCTTTTGTTCTCAGAAACTATTTCATGGATAGTTCTCTGAGACACATTTTTATATCTATAAAATATCGCAAGGTATCTTTAAAACTGATATAGAATATTTTACATTTCAAGATAAAAGAAAGCTTTTTAGTGTGTTTACATGACCTCCTCTCCCTGTTAATGTCCATCTGTGACTGTATTTTGCAAGGTTTTTCTTCCTTTAGTTTAGTACTGCAATGTTCTAAATTCATAGAGGAAACTTTAAAAGCAAAACAAAACAGCAACAGCAACAACAGTAGCAATACACAAAAGACCTTGTTAAATTGAAGCTTCAGATTTGTTTATGGAAATGCCACAAATCTAGAACAAAGTTTTGTGATTATGTCTTTAGTAAGGTCTTCTTCCATTAAAAGTATCTTAAGACTAATTTTGACTGCATAGATATAGATTCAACTTACAGATCATTTATGGTAGTTCTGTGCTTATCCCTAGATATGTCTGGAAAATAATATTGCTTGTTGGACATGATAGCAAAGAAATTTTTGAGTTGATGATTTGTGATGTGCTAGGGTCAAAACTCTTCTAGAGGTATTCTGTACCAGACTGTCTAAACTGTTTATCGTAAGTACATAGCATGATGGTTTAGACCTAATTTATGTGGTCATATAGCCTTTTCTGGCTGAGTGGTCAGTGTAGTACCAATGACCTCTCAGTAAACATGTGCTTGGGCTTCCCTGAGACTGAGACCTCTTGGACTTATCTTGGTGATTATAGTCTAGAGATGAAGCTTATCCAGTGAGACTGGACAAGGACTCTGGAAGATACACTTGAGTGCCTTGGACTCACATGATGCATTCTTTCTCTTATATTGTATACCACCTCTTTATTAAACCTTTATGTTTGTATGTTCTATGGCATCTCATAAGTCTTTTAATTATCTGACCCTTTGCAGTTGCAATATTTGACTTCATTAAAAGAAAAAACAACTCTAATAATCAACTGGTCTGAGAACTATGACCTTGGCAAGACGTTTGGCTTCTTCAAGTATCAAGTTTGTTTAAAAAAAAAAATCATTTTCAGTATTTTCCTATAACTATGTTAAACATATTTGAAATTATTCTAAGTAAGTGTTCATGTAATGAATGTTTTTCCCCTAATTATAAAAAAAGTAAACTTAGAAAATGTTTACCTTCTCTATTTTCCCCATTGGCAAGGTCAGTGTTTTAAAATCAGCCAAGGTTAACAGAGTCAAGGCAGCTAAAAATGCTAAAACCTGAAACAATCCACAAAAGTCAATGAAGAATAATCACCATAACATTCCAGTATAGAATTTCAATTGGCAGAACACTTGACACAACTTGGACTCTGAAATTCTATTTATGTATTCCATGTAATCATACCACATGAAGAAATCAAGGCATTGCCATTCTCACAAAGTTCTCCATCTTGCTTGATTAGAGCATCTCCTAAAAACTCAAAACCTGTAAGCTCTCAGTCACTGTTGTGTATCTGAACATATCTCACATTCTACTTCCTTTCCTTCCTCTCTCGTCTAGTCACAACAGTTTAAATCTTTATCACCTATTAAAGTGTCTCCAAGTTTCATGCTGACTGACGTATGTTAATCTGATGACCTTTTATGGTTTTCCAATTTTATTGGTTCTATATATTGTATTTATTTCTGATTTAATCAAAACAGCACATAAACATGGTCAAAAAGGCTAAAAAGTCAGGTTAGATTAATAGCTTTATAAGGTATAGCAGCAAGACACTGACTCATCCTTTTCTACCCATGGTTCCTACTACATTGAGATAATTACTTTCAACTCCGTATATCTTTTCCTCTTGGCTTTTATTTTCACTCTAAGTGACACATTTATACAAATATTTCTTGAATTTTTTACTTTTATATATTTGTTACAGGCCCCCAAGTGTAAAATATAAAAAAATAGCTCTCTTATTGCCTTAACTCCCACACACTCTAATGCACACATTTCCTTCTGCCATTTCACTCATCCTACCAATGTAATTAGAACATGATCTTGCTTAATTAAATACATAGTGCCTACCTTTGACTACATAAACTTTTTCACAGCTGAGCTGCTAAAGAACTATAATTATGTGTAAGGGAGAATTAGTGAAACAAAAGGGTGACTAAGGCAGAAACCATCTAGGTCTTCTCCAATTCCATTTCTCTTTTCTTCCTGGGCACAGGGCAAGCCTGCATTTCCCACCCTCTCTTTAGTTGGGTGAATTGATGTGACTGGCTTCAAGAGAAAGGGATGTGATAAAAATGATATAAACCATTCCACAGCTGCTCACTTGCAATGCTTCATTTTTTTTTCCTTTGATACAAGTTTAAGATAGATAAGCATAGAAATCTTATATATATTATATCTTTATTATATATATGTATATATGTACGTTTATACATATATATACACATATATACATACATGCATATATACACACACATATATTCTTCATCCATATATATATATATATATATATATATATATATATGGCTAAAGAATTACTCAGCTATAAAAAAGAATGAAGTCTTGGTATCTGTTACAACATAGATGGAACTTACGGATATTATGCTAAGTGAAATAAGATAGAGAAAGATATATAATGTATGATCTCACTTATATGTGAAATTTAAAAACACACAAATAAACAAAAACCGAGCTCATAGATAGATCAAATTTATGGTTGCCAGAGGTAGGGGCTAGGGGAGTGGCAAAGTAGGTGAATGTAGTGAAAAGGCACAAAACTTCAGTTATAAAAAATAAGTCAAGGTGGTTTATTGTTCAGCATAGTAATGATTATTATGGTTAATAATAATCTTGTGTATTTTAAAGTTGCTAAGAAAATAAATCTTTAAAGTTCAACATAAGAAAAAAAAATATATATATAACTTGGCATGATGATGGATGCCACCTAGACTTATTGTGGTGATAATTTTGCAATATATACAGATGTCAAATTATTATTTTAAATACCTGAAATATAATGTTGTATGTCAACTATACTTCAATTATAAAAAAAAGGAAGCCTATTTCCAGACAATTTTTATTGTAATTTCTTATCTCAGAATTTTATTTGTCCTAAGAGAGTAAAAGACCAGGAATAGGTAGTGATCCTAAAAATCAATACAATACCTAACCTATTTTTCTTCCTGAAATTTTATGTTGGGAAAGCAGACTTACTTTCTTCTGAAAGTGAATCTGGGGACAATGTATTAAAATGGTTTTCTTGGCACTCACAAAACTGGGAACAGAATTTCAGTGGGAATCAAGCTGTTCTCTAAACACAGCCAAGAAAGAAATTGGAAAAGAGGTCAGGGGTATGCAAGGTGATATTTTATTGGGTCAGAATTCATATTATGACCCTATACACTCATAGCTGAGCAATCATAGTTTCTGTGCATCAGTAATAATGTTTCCAGAGTTTTACAGACTGCTTTACAGAGTGCTTTCTCATGCATGGCTCCATTGGACTCACCTGATAAAATTGTAAGATAGGCATGTTTCATTATCATTTTTAAAGATAAACTTTATTGATGTGCAATATACATAAATAGATAAAATGCTCACATTGGAAGTATAGAGCTTGATGGCTTTTCACGACATGAAAACATCCAACCAACCATCACTCAGAATGAGACGAGTAACACTGACAACATAATAAAAGCCATCATCATGTCCTTCCCAATCACTCTTTCCCCAAATACAACTGTCTGACTTTGACACCATGGTTTAGTTTGGTCTGCTTTTAAATTTTATATAAGTTGAATCATGACATTTGCACTCTTTTACATCTTATTCTCCCACTCCAAATTCATGTATGTTCCTGAGTGTAGCTGTATAGTTTACTCTAAATAGAATATATTATTCTGTTTTATAAACACGCCATGATATATTTATCCATTTTTCATTTGATGCACATTTAGATTGTTTCAAGTTTTGTCTATTATGAACTATTCCATGCATTATGTTGAGTACATGGGTACATTTCTTTTGACTTTAGACTGGCTCTTGCCCAGTCAAGTGTATGTAAATATTCAGATTCAGTAGATCCACCACAAAGGTTTCCATCATGATTGTATTACTATATACTTATACCAGCAGTATATGAGATCCCAACTGTTTCATACTCACACTAACACTTGCCCATATTTTTATTTTTAGTCATTTGGTTGGTTTTTAGTGGTGTCTCATTTAGTTTTTAATTTGAATTTGTCCGATAATGAGATTTTCAGCTATTCAGATATAATCCATTTTGGGGTACCTGAATGGCTCAGGGTGTTAAGCCCTGAATGGCTCAGAGTTAAGCCACAGATTCTTGATCTTGGTTCAGGTCATGATCTCAGGATTGTAAGATCAAGCCCCTCATCCAGCTCCCGCTCTGCATGAAGTCTGCTTGTCCCTCTCCCTCTGTTCCTCCTCCGTGCTCTTGCAATCTCTCTCTCTCAAAAATAAATAAAACCTTAAAAAAAAGATAGAAGCCATTTTGATTCTTTATTTTGGAGGTGCTTGTTGAAGTCTTTTGCCCTGCTCTTTTTCTTTCCCACTGTATCAGAAGTTTCATTGCTAAAGGAATTTTAGGAATTCTGTGTATAGATGTTTCTTGTCAGATATGCATATGGTTTCTAGTGTGCTCTTTTACTTTCTTAATTATGTTTTTCATAAACACACACTCCTGGGACACCCAGGTGGCTCAGTTGTTTAAGCGTCTGCCTTCGGCTCAGGTCATGATCCCAGCGTCCTGGGATTGAGTCCCACGTCGCATCAATGCTTCTCCCTCTTATTCTGCCACTCCCTCTACTTGTACTCCCTCTCTCCCCCTTAAATAAATAAATAAAAGCTTAAAAAAGAACTCACACAATTTTTAATTTTAAAGTAGTTCTATTTATTATATTTTTTCCCTTTAGGTAATGCTTTTTATGTTCCATTTAAAAAATTTCACTGTTTCTCAAGGTAATTAAAATTTTATCATTTTTTTCAAAAGTTTATTTTTTAATTTTTAAAATTTAATTAATTAATTAATTTTTAATTAAAAAATTAACATGTAATGTATTATTTGTTTCAGGGGTACAGGTCTGTGATTCATCAGTCTTACACAATTCACAGCACTCAACATAGCACATACCCTCCCCAATGTCCATATCCCAGTCACCTATCTCTACCCCCACCATCCTAGCAACCCTCAATTTGTTTCCCGAGATTAAGGGTCTCTTATGATTTGTCTCCCTCTCTGGTTTAGTTCCATTTCATTTTTTTCTCATTTCTCCCATGAGGTTTTATTTTATCTATCATATTTAGACCAATGTTCAAGCTGGAATTATTTTTTGTGATGGTATGAAATTTAGTTTAGCATTCATTTTTATTCTTTATGGTTATCCAACAGATCTAGTATCACTTATTGAAAAAGATAATTGTTTTCCAATGAATTGCAGTGTTGCCTTTGCCATAACTCACCTAATCATGGACGTGTGCATCTCTTTCTGGATGTGCTATTGTATTCCATTTGCCACTGTTCTATGTTCTACTACCATATGGCCTTATTTATCAAACTTTTAATAAATAGTAATAATCTAAAATCAAAGTCTTACTTGATTAATTTTTTAATAATAGCTTGGCTACTTGCATTTCCATTTGCATTTTGTAATTAGCTTGCTAATTTCCCCCAGAAAATTGCTGAGATTTTGATTCTGCCTATGTTTAATCTATGCATCAATTTGTGCAAAACTTGTGCTTTAATGCTATTGAGTCTTCCAATATAAAAACACAATATATCTCATTTATTTTTATATTCTCTAATTTCTCTCAATAATTTATATTGTTTTCAGAGTAGATGTCTTGAGAATCATTAATTAAAATTATTCCTGTGCTTTTGGTGCTATTTTAAAACTTTCTATTTAGGGGGGAGTCAAGATGGCAGAGGAGTAGCAGGCCGAGATGACATCAGGTAGCAGGAGATCAGCTAGATAGTTTATCAAACCATTCTGAACATCTACAAATCCAACAGGGGATCAAAGAGAAGAAGAACAGCAATTCTAGAAACAGAAAATCTACCTAACTTTCTGAAAGGTAGGCTCTGTGGAGCAGTGAATCGAAAGCAATGGGAAGATAGACCACAGGGGGAGGGGCCAGCTCCCGACACAGCAACAGAGTACAAAATCTGAACTTTTAAAAGTCTGCTCCACTGAGGGACATTGATCCAGAGGCTAAGCAGGGGTGGAGCTCTCATGGGAACAGAGTAGTCTCTGGCCCCACAGGGTCACTGAAGGATCAGGGGTGTCTGAGTATCACAGAGCTCGCAGGTATTAGAGCAGGGAAGCTGGCTACAGAGATGGAGCCGAGGAGTGAACGCTCAGCTTGGGATTACCTTAAACTGTGATCCATGGCACAGTCAGACCACTGCTCTTTGAACAGGGACCCCACAAGTGGCAGATCTGGGGAGACCTCCCTGGAACAGCAGCAGTGATCTGCTGGGTTTAGAGACTCCAGGCTGGACTGTGTGCCAGAGAAAGAGATGCTCAGTCACAGGCTGGGTGAGCTTGGCCCGCAGCTGGAGGCCAGGGAGATGGGAGTGACTGAGCGCTTTTCTCTGAGGGTGCTCTGAGGAGTGGGGCCCCAAGCTCTCAGCTCCTCTAGGCTGGAGATTGGGAGGCTGCCATTTTCATTCCCGTCCTCCAGAATTCTACAGAAAGCAATTAGAAAACAAAAGTTCCCAAGAGCAAATCAGAGCAGATTACTTAGCCTGGCCCCTGGCAAAGGCAGAGCAATTTTGCCTCAGGCAAAGACACTTGAGAATCACTACAACAGGCCCCTCCTCCCAGAAGATCAGCAAGAAATTCAGCCAAGACCAAGCTCACTTATCAAGGAGAACAGTGGAATTCCAGAGGAGGAGAAAGCAAAGCATGGAATTCATGGCTTTCTTCCCATGATTCTTTAGTCTTGCAAAGTTAATTAATATTTTTTAAATTTTATTTTTTTCTTATTCTAATTTTTTAACTTTTACTCTTTCCTCTTTTAACATTTTTTTATCTTAACAATACCTTTCATTAAAAAAAATCTTTTTGAAACCTCATTATTAGAATCATATTTTATTCTTCATTGTACCTAAATTTATTTTTTGTATACACATAGGGTTTTTTCTTCTAAAAAATTTTTGGATATAACCTCTAATAGATCAAAATATACCCTAAATCTAGCACAGTGCTTTGTTCTAGTCTCCAGCCTGAGCAAATTCTCTCCACTTTCTTTTTCTTTCTTTTCCCAACTAACTTATCTTATCAACTCCTTTTTTAGAATTTTTTAAGAATTTTCATCTTTACAGTCATTCTATCCCTTCATTGGGTTTATCCTCATTTGTGTGTGTGTGTGTGTGTGTGTGTGTGTGTGTACATATATATATATATTCTCTAAAATTTTCATTCTCTAAAATTTTGGGAGGTAGTTTCTTCTAAGAGGCCAAAGTACTCCCCAAATTAAGTGGGTGTCTCTGTTCTACTCATCAGTCTAATATCTATATTTTCTCCCCCCCCCCCTTTTTTTTTTTTTGCACTTCTTTTTACCCCCTTTCTTCCCCCTGCCATGATTTGGAGTCTCTTCTGATTTGGTAAACACACATTTTTCTGGGGTCTTTGTAACACTTTTAGTATTTTATTCTCTCCTTCATATATTCTTATCTAGATAAAATGACAAAGTGGAAAAACTCACCACACAAAAAATGAACAAGTGGCAGTACTGAAGGCTAGATACATAATCAATATGGACACTGGTAATATGTCAGATCTAGAGTTCAGAATGATGATTCTCAAGGTGCTAGCTGGGCTCAAAAAAGGCATGGAAGATAGAGAAACCCTGTCTGGAGAAATAAAAGCCCATTCTGGAGAAATAAAAGAACTAAAATCTAATCAAGTTGAAATAAAAACAGCTATTAATGAGGTGCAATAAAAAATGGAGGCTCTTACTGCTAGGATGATAAGGCAGAATAAAGAATTAGTGATATAGAAGACCGACTGACAGAAATAAAGAAGCTGAGTGAAAGAGAGACAAACAAATATGGACCATGAGGGGAGAATTCAAGAGATAAGTGACACCATAAGATGAAACAACATTAGAATAATTGGGATTCCAGAAGAAGGAGAGAGGGGAGAAGAAGGTATATTGGAGAGAATTATTGTAGAGAATTTCCCCAATATAGCAAAGGGAACAAGCATCAAAATCCAGGAGGCACAGAGAACCCCCTCAAAATCAGTAAGAATAAGTCCACACCCCGTCATCTAATAGTAAAATTTATAAGTCTTAGTGACAAAGAGAAAATCCTGAAAGCAGGCAGGAACAAGAAGTCTGTAACATACAATGGCAAAAAATATTAGGTTGGTGTCAGACTTATCCACAGAGCCTGGCAGGCCAGAAAGAACCGGCATGATATATTCAGAGCACTAAACAAGAAAAACATGCAGCCAAGAATACTATATCCAGCGAGGCTATCATTGAAAATAGAAGGAGACATAAAAAACTTCCAGGACAAATAAAAGCTAAAAGAATTTGTAAACACCAAACCAGCTCTACAGAAAATATTGAAAGGGGTCCTCTAAGCAAAGAGAGAGCCTCAAAGTAGTAGACCAGAAAGGACCAGAGACAATATATAGTAACAGTCACCTTACAGGCAATACAATGGCACCAAATTCATATCTCTCAATAGTTACCCTGAATGTAAATGGGCTAAATGCCCCAATCAAAAGACACAGGGTATCAGAATGGATAAAAAAACAAAACTGATCAATATGCTGTCTACAAGAAACTCATTTTAGACCCAAAGATTGAAAGTGAGGGGATGCAAAACAATTTACCATGCTAATGGACATCAAAAGAAACCTGGGGTGGCAATCCTTATATCAGATCAATTAGATTTTAAGCCAAAGATTATAATAAGAGATGAGGAAGGACACTATATCATACTCAAAGGGTCTGTCCAACAAGAAGATCTAACAATTTTCAATATCTATGGCCTTGACATGGGAGCAGCCAACAATATAAACCAATTAATAACAAAATTAAAGAAACACATTGACAATAATACATTAATAGTAGGGGACTTTAACACCCCTCTCACTGAAATGGACAGATCATCCAAGCAAAAAATCAATAAGGAAATAAAGGCCTTAAATGACACACTGGACCAAATGGACATCACAGATATATTCAGAACATTCAATCCCAAAGCAACAGAATACACATTCTTCTTTAGTGCACATGGAATATTCTCCAGAATAGATCACATCCTGGGTCACAAATCAGGTCTCAACCAGTACCAAAAGATTGGGATCATTCCCTGCATAATTTTAGGACAATGCTCTGAAGCTAGAACTGAACTACAAGAGGAAATTTGGAAAGAACCCAAATACATGGAGGCTAAAAAGCATCCTTCTGAAGAATGAATGGGTCAACCAGGAAATTAAAGAAGAACTGAAAAAAAAAATCATAGAAACACATGATAATGAAAACACAACAGTTTAAAATCTGTGGGACACAGCAAAAGCAGTGCTGAGAGGGAAATATATAGCAATACAAACCTTTCTCAAGAAACAAGAAAGGTCTCAAATACACATCCTAACACTATGCCTGGAACTGGAGAATGAACAGCAAAGAAAGCCTAAACCCAACAGAAGAAGAGAAATAATAAAGATCAGAGCAGAAATCAATGAAATAGAAAAACAATAGAACAAATCAACAAAACTAGGAGCTGGTTCTTCAAAAGAATTAATAAGATTGATAAGCCCCTGGCCAGACTTATCAAAAAGAAAAGAGAAAGGACCCAAATAAATAAAATCGTGAATGAAAGAGGAGAGATCACACCCAACACCAAGAAATACAAACTATTTTAAGAACATATTATAAACAAGTCTACGCCAGCAAATTTGACAATCTGGAAGAAAAGGATGCATTCCTAGAGACATAAACACTACCACAACTGAACCAGGAAGAAATAGAAAACCTGAACAGACCCATAACCAGTCAGGGGATTGAAGCAGTCACCAAAAACTGGCAAACAAACAAGAGCTCAGGACCAGATGGCTTCCCAGGGGAATTCTACCAAACATTTAAAGAAGAACTAATTCCTATTCTCCTGAAACTGTTCCAAAAAATAGAAATGGAAGGAAAACTTCCAAACTCATTTTATGAGGCCAGCATTACCTTGATCCCTAAACCAGACAAGGATCCAATCAAAAAAGAGAATTACAGACCAATATCCTTGATGAACACAGATTCAAAAATTCTCACCAAAATACTAACCAATAGGATCCAACAGTACATTAAAAGTATTATTCACCACGACAAAGAGGAATTTATTCCAGGTCTGCAAGATTAGTTCAACCTCTGCAAATCAATCAATGTGATACAATACATTAATAAAAGAAAGAACAAGAACCACATGATACTCTCAATAGATGCTGAAAATCATTTGACAAAGTTCAACATCCTTTCTGGATCAAAACTCTTCAAAGTATAGGGATAGACAATACATACTTCAATATCATCAAAGCCATCTATGAAAACCCACAGTGAATATCATTCTCAATGGAGAAAAACTGAGAGCTTTTCTGCTAAGGTCAGGAACACAGCAGGGATGGCCATTATCACCACTGCTAGTCAAGATAGTACTAGAAGTCCTAGTCTCAGCAATCAGACAAAAAAAAGAAATTAAAGGCATCCAAATTGGCAAAGAAGGAGTCAAACTCTCACTCTTTGCAGATGGTATGATACTTTATGTGGGAAACCCAAAAGACTCCACTCCAAATCTGCTAGAACTTGTACAGGAATTTAGTACAGTGTCAGGATATAAAATCAATGCACAGAAGTCAGTTGCATTTCTCTACACCAACAACCAGACAGAAGAAAGAGAAATTAAGGAGTCAATCCCATTTACAGTTGCACCCAAAACCATAAGATACCTAAGAATAAACCTAACCAAAGAGGCAAAGAATCTGTACTCAGAAAATGTAAAGTATTCATGAAAGAAATTGAGGAAGACACAAAGAAATGGAAAATATTCCATGCTCATGGATTGGAAGAATAAATATTGTGAAAATGTCTATGCTACCTAAAGCAATCTACATATTTAATGCAATCCCTATCAAAATCCCATCCTTTTTTTTCAAATAAATGGAACAAATAATCCTAAAATTTATATCAAACCAGAAAAGACTTCGAATAGCCAAAGTTATATCGAAAAAGAAAGCCAAAGTTGGTGGCATCACACTTCCAGACTTTAAGTTCCATTACAAAGCTGTCACCATCAAGACAGTATGGTACTGGCACAAAACAGACACATAGATCAATGGAACAGAAGAGAGAGGCCAGAAATGGACCTTCAACTCTATGGTCAATTAATCTTCAACCAAGCAGGAAAGAATGTCCAAAGGAAAAAAGATAGTCTCTTCAACAAATCGTGTTGGGAAAATTGGACAGCCACATGCAAGAAAATGAAACTGGACCATTTCCTTACATCATACACGAAAATAGACTCAACATGGATGAAGGACCTCAGTGTGAGAAAGGAATCCATCAAAATCCTTGAGGAAAACATAGGCAGCAACCTCTTCGACCTCAGCCACAGCAACTTCTTCCTAGGAACATTGCCAAAGGCAAGGGAAGCAAGGGCAAAAATGAACTATAAGAACTTCAAGATAAAAAGCTTTTGCACAAGAAAGAAAACAATTAACAAAACCAAAAGACAAGTGACAGAATGGGAGAAGATATTTATTTGCAAGTGACATATCGGACAAAGGTCTAGTATCCAAAATCTATAAAGAACTTATCAAACTCAACACCCAAAGAACAAATAACCCAATCAAGAAATGGACAGAGGACATGAACAGACATTTCTGCAAAGAAGACATCCAGATGGCCAACAGACACATGAAAAAGGGATCCACATCACTTGGCATCAGGGAAATACAAATCAAAACCACAATGAGATACCACCTCACACCAGTCAGAATAGCTAAAATTAACAAGTCTGGGAATGACAGATGCTGGTGAGGATGCGGAGAAAGGTGAACCCTCCTACACTGTTTGTGGGAATGCAAGCTGGTGCAGCCAATCTGGAAAGCAGCATGGAGATTCCTCAAAAAGTTTAAAATAGAGCTACCCTATGACCCAGCAATCACACTACTGGGTATTTACCCTAAAGATACAAATGTAGTGATCCGAAGGGGCATGTGCACCCGAATGTTTATAGCAGCAATCTCCACAATAGCCAAACTATGGAAAGAACCTAGATGTCTATCAACAGATGAATGGATAAAGAAGAGGTGAGATACAGACACACACACACACACACACACACACACACACACACAATGGAATACATCAGATAAATTAAATAAATGAAATCTTGCCATTTGGGATTATGTGGATGGAACTAGAGAGTATTATGCTTAATGAAGTAAGTCGATCAGAGAAAGACTATTATTATATGATCTCCCTGATATGAGGAAGTTGAGAGGCAATGTGGGGGGTTTGGGGGATAGGAAAGGAATAAATGAAACAAGATGGGATTGCGAGGGAGACAAACCATAAAACTTTTAATCTCACAAAACAAACTGAGGGTTGCTGGGGGGGGTCTAGGGAGAGGGCGGTGGGTTATTGATATTGGGGAAAGTATGTGCTATGGTGAGTGCTGTGAAGTATATAAAAAGTATATAAAACACAGACCTGTACCCCTGGGGCTAATAATACATTATATGTAATTTAAAAATAAAAATATAAAAAGTTACTATTTAAAAAACTTAATGTACTTCATTATTAAGGTATATATATATAAAATTCATTTTTGTTACTGACTTATATGATGTATACTATATGGTTAATATTAATTTTAATAGTCATTCTGTTTAGGTTCAAAACCCAAAGGATTAAGCAGAGGTACTATTAAAATAAGTATTAAATGTATGATACTCACTAGATATATAGTAGAAATATGTATTAGTGTTACAGTTCTAGATTATTTTGGATGTTTTATTTTTTAAAGATTTTATTTATTTATTAGACAGACAGATCACAAGCAGGCAGAGAGGCAGGCAGAAAGAGAGAGAGGGAAGCAGGCTCCCTGCTGAGCAGAGAGCCCAACGCGGGACTCGATCCCAGGACCCTGAGATCATGACCTGAGCTGAAGGCAGCGGCTTAATCCACTGAGCCACCCAGGCACCCTATTTTAGATGCTTTAACATATTAGTCATTATCATATGGTGTTTCCCATCTTATTAAATACTTAAAAATATGTTTTTTTGGTGACTTCATAGTATTATGTTAAGCAGTGATATTATTATGTAACAGTTCTCATATTCATAGAAATTTAGATTTTTAAATTTTTTAATAGTTTTTTCTTCAATCAGCATATTTATATCATTTTAAAAATTATTATTATTATAATTTTAAAATTATTATTATTATTTTATCTTAATTCCAATCTGGTTAATATATACTTTTTTAAATCATGCATTGTTTCCTTAAGATAATGACAGAAAATTAAAATTATTAGACCAAGTAGGTAACTTCTTAAAGGCTTTTGAAGTCTCAAGAAGATAAAGTATTTTTATTTCCATTTAAAGAAGAATAAATTGAGGCTTGGGGAGGGTGCTGATGCCAAAAATCAAAATCTAGATTCTGTCAGAGTAGGAATTAAAGCATATTTCACTGAGCAATCCTCTATAATTTGGTGTCTTATTACCGGGGCAATTTTATGTGATTTCATTATTATAAGAAATAAGTTTATTCGGTAGAAATATTGTATACATCAGAGTGAAAGTAAAATCAAAAAGAAAAACATAATGTGTTGTCACATGAAATTACTAATGTTATTTTTTCAGGAGAGTAGGAAGAATGAATCTTAAAAAGGTATCATCTGCTTTGTCTTCCTGTTCCCTTTCAAATGTATCAATTTCTTCCTAACTATATCAATATTATTTAAAAAATTCAGACAATGAACTTGAATTATCTGCAGGTGGCAAGTCATTTACTAAAACCAGAAAAGAAGTATGAATCCTGAGGGATACTATGACCCACTAACAGCAGGACGCAGACCTACATTGAATAATAATTTAGAACTATTACTAAGATAATTAGAAAGCCAATCTGCTGCCAGAAGGGTTAGACCTTAGCTTCTCAATTTATTAAAAAGCAGATTTTGATCTGTGAATGAAAAGAACCCAAAGTTCACTAACACCATAACCCCAACATCTGCTTGCTGTAAGAAGATAATAATTTAGTAGAAATTAATTTCAAATTTTCAGGTATGCAGATTTTATCAGACAATTATACCACTGACATTCATTTTCCTATTGTATTACTTACAACTTAAACTTAAGTGTTTCTTCATATTTGTTCAACAGCAGATATTCAGGAAAAATATTTTAAGAAGATTATTTTTCTCTCACTTTTAATTTAAAAGAGTCTTTATACACAATATATCTTACCAGTTTTCACCACACTTCATTTATAAGAGCATAGTGAAAATCTGAACAAAGTCACTGTATCAGATAAAAACTACCACTGCAACAACACTGAGCCCTTGTCAAAGTAATTTATATGGTTCACTTTACCAAAACTTCCCAATCCATTTAGAGATAAAGACATTTTTTCTCCATATTTCAGTCTACTTTTTTCCCCAAACTGAGTTCTGTTTCTACAAGCAGAGCTTCTTTAAGATGCGTTCAACTGTTTACCATTGGCTAACCTAACATGAAGAAAAAGGGGTCTGATGATGATAACCAATGGCCTCTCCCACATGTCTACTCATCTGCCGCTCTTGTATGCACTTTGTCATAGATATAGCAATTTGGATCCCAGCTCTATTCAGAGTGATGAACAGATATAAATAATAAAATAGAGCTGAAACATTTGTCTGTTCCTTATTTGGACCTATATTATTGTCAAAACTGATGTTTGAATAAACCCTCTTCTTATTTTTTAATTTTTTATATAAAAATCAATCTTACTTCTTTTTTAATGAGATAAACAATTAATTTTTAAAATTTTTATTAATATGTCCAATTATCCAGCATGTAGTACATCCTTAGTTTTTGATATTCATTAGTATTCAATGATTCATTAGTTACTTGTAATATCCAGTGCTCTCTTTTTAAAGGAAATATTATTTTTGAAGTATAGTTGACTGAATAAACATATTTAATTTCCTTGAAAATGGTGTTGTAGGCATTGTTCTTATTCTTCAGCTGTTTCACTTGCACTTAAAATAAGAGAAACTGAAGTTAGGCCAGAAGATATCTGAGCCAGTAATCAAAATACCCAGTTAAATTCAAACTTTGCCATTGTCCTCTCTGACCTTGGACAAGAAGTTAACATCTTGGGAAATTGTGTTTCTCTTCTTACAAATAGAACATCTGAATTAGGGGTTCACTAAATTTCCTTCTAGCTCTAATATTCTATGAATCGTTAGTAAGAGCAAAAGGTATCAAATGTTTTTGAGTACATATATATCATTTTGTATTAATATCTATTCTTTATAAAGGTGGGCAAAAAGTTTAACATTGCTTCAACAAGGCCCACAATGCTGATGTTCTAAGTAATGGTTATTTGAAGTAATATTTCAGGGAAGAGTAGAGCATATTTGAAGAATATACAAAATAAAGAGTCATCAGACTTTCCCAAAATGTGACAAGTTGCTGGTTACTAGGTGCAGTTAACCAACACAGGAACCAGTGTTCATAAAATAATTTTAAATTAAACTTCCCAAAGTGGTTAGTACAAGTAAATTCATGCATTAAATGAAAATAATTTTCCTTTGTCATATAGATACAGGTATGAAATTATTCTTAGCTAGTTCTAATTCAGAATGATTTAGTGTTACAAAACAACTACTAGTTTGTGAAAAGTTATTGCTTATATGTATTTGTGCAAATAAAATTTATGATTCAATTATATTTCATAAAATGTATTATAACTTTTATTCTTAAAATTAATGACATTTAACACACACTACAGGAGCAGTTTCATCCTTCAAAAGGAAAATAAACCCATATAATCAAGGTGATATCTGAAATACAGGTTAGGAAAATATTCAAAACAGATGTATATATATAGTAGAGTACCCTAGATCTGCATGTTTTCTTTTCATGTTCCATAATTCCTCCTACCTCATATTATAATATTGATCATGTACACTTTATAATATCAATTTATTCATAGTAGAAGTAGAAATAACAATTGTGCAGTATCTTACCCTTACATAGCACTTTTATATGAAAACATATAGGTTATTTGCATAAAAAGGCAGCTATCAATTAGTTTCTTAGTGCTAGTTATGGACACGAATATAATTACTTTGATTATTTACATTTTCTTCCATGATGTGCTCAAATGCAGGTTTTGCCTTAGTGATCTGAAGTATCAATATGCTTGCTTTAATCTTTCAAATGCTGTCCTGCAGTAGGAAATTATTTTAGCTGATGAAGGTGGTAGGGAACAAGGATCATAAAAAATACTTTACCAAAAATCACCTTTGAGATGTTCTGAAACTTCACTTGTCTCAGAAAGAATTTGATCTCTTTGGAAACTTAAACCTACTCCATATACAGAATCAATTTGAGTAATAAATCTTTCAGGCTTAAAAATAATGTTAATGACCATAGGCTATCCCAGACCCTGGCTTACTGGTCCCTGGTACTTCATGATATACCTTGTATAATAATGTCAATACCTCTTGACATTCCCATAACATAAATTATTTTCTTAGTTGATGAATTACAAAGCCACTCACTCACCAAAAGAGCAAGAGTTAAAGGAGTATTATATGTTGGCATCATACAGGTATTAATAGCAGCAGTTTAATTCTAAAACACCCTGTGCCATCCACTGTATTCTGCATCTTGATATTTATGCTTTCATTTTCAGGACAACATTCAAAAAAGATTCTCTTACCCTCAATTTACCAATTGGAAGATTGAGTTTCATGACCTTTATAAAAGACTTTATTTATTTGAAGGAGAGAGAGTGACAGAAATAGTGACATAAATAGCAAGAGTAGGATGGAGAGGGAGAAGCAGGCACCCAGCTGAGCAGGGAGTCCAATGTGGGGGTCGATCCCAGTACTGAGATCATGACCTGAACCAAAGGCAGATGTTTAACTGACTGAGTCATGCAAGCATCCTGAGTTTCATGACTTTTTGAGTAATTGGTCAAAAACAAAAACAAAAACAAAAACAAAAACTATGCAATCCAGAAAATCTGTCTCATCCAAATCCTATGATTGATCCAACAAGCCGTTTTGATAGTATCTTCTTGCTTCACTGATTTTCTGATAGTAACTGTTACTTGAAATTCATGTCAGGAAACGAAATAGGATGTGTGCCTTATTACAACTTCTAAATCATCTTGAAACTTATTCACAATACGTTGTAATAAAAACCCACCATGAAGTTATTTCTGATACAAAATTGAGTTTTATTCTAACCTACATGCTATGCTATGCACATGATCCTCTCTTTTAACATACATATGCAAATATCACTAAGACACAGGAACAAGGCCTTTCTGATGACATATAGCATAAGCCAGATTAAAAGGTTGATCTGTGAAGTTTTCATATGCAATATAACATTTCGAGGAAATGCATAGCTTACAAAAGGCTAATTTGGGATGTGCATATCCTAACTTTGGTGCTATATATTTATTGTTCTCTGCCTGAATAATCCTGCATTAGGGAAAAAATTATAGCTTTTTTTTTAAGATTTTATTTATTTATTTGACAGAGATCACAAGTAGGCAGAGAGGCAGGCAGAGATAGAGAGGAAGGGAAGCAGGCTCCCCACTAGCAGAGAGCCTGATGTGGGGCTCCATCCCAGGACTCTGGGATCATGACCTGAGCCGAAGGCAGAGGCTTTAACCCACTGAGCCACCCAGGCGCCCCAAAAAACAGTTATAGCTTTATCCTACCCAAATCTGAATCTCACTTTCCCACATTCAAGATCATAGGATATACTAACTAGAAAAATCTTCAGTTTTTCTGTTCAAATGACAATTTCTACTCTTGAATGAAACTAGATAAAATGAGACAGTGTCTTCAGGACTGACCCAAATCAATAAAAGAATAAGACACAAAAAACAAAAGCAGAATTGATCCAACATTTTTTATTGATCCAACAAGTAATTTCAGATTGCTAGTTGAACTTAAAAGAGAACTGCAGGCAACATATTTTACCTGAGCGAATTTGTTCCAATTCTAAGCCCAATTTCTATTCCACTATTATTCCATTATAACAAACTATGAGTCATGTAGTTATGTCACAATAGCTAGTGAAAACATTTCCTGTCCTAAGCAACTTAGGAAAAAGGACAAAGCACTTTTAGAAATTATCTCAAATTCTACCTTCTAAAGAAACTTGGGTCACTATAGACATTATTTTGTCATAGATTTAAACAGTTATATTTGGTGGGAGAATTTAGTTCAGCATATAAAAAAGATTCACATATATAATAATCTTTATTGTTTGTTTATGAGATTTATGCATTTTTATATAATCGTTTGCTTATACTTTGTATAAGCAAATAAGTACAACCAGTACTTCTAATGTTACATATTTAGAATCTTAAGCAATATCATTTAATCGCAATGATATAAGGCAACTTCACTTAATTTGTCAAATTAAGCAATGATGACAGTATATTTTTCTCAAAATGTTACAAATTGTTATATTATTTGTAAGAACATAAAATACATTGTTAATATATTTAACTGTGTTTATATATGTGACTTTTTTATCTATTAAAAAGGGTAAAACTCCAACAAGAGTAAAAATATTATCCCCAAATGATAGTATAATAAACTGTGATGTGGAAGAGAAATACTTAATGGAAATTAGGCAAACATAAACAATAAAAGATGGCATGTAATAACTATATTGTGGATTATCAAACTATTAAAATAATTCTCTGTGCATTTTATGTTCAGTCTGACAATAATAACAGCTATTGCATATTAAACATTTAATATAACGTTCAAAGATAGATGACCATGTTAGAAGAAAAAAAAATCCATTCATAGTCATTGAATCATAAATGGATTCAAATCCATTTATAGTCTCTCCAAATGAAGTGGGCACAATTAATACAATCTCATTATTATGCAGAAGGAAGTCATTCCAAGATCAAAGAATAAAAGCTAATATTAATTATGATTGATATTTTTTAACAATTTAAATCTTCAGGAGCTTCAGTTCATTTTACACAAATAATTATTCATAAATGATCATTTGTGTCTATGTCCTTAGGTGACTAATCCTAATTATGAAATGTAATTCTATAGTACAGCCAATTCTTCTATTTTGTTCCTATGTTTTGGGATAAAGGTATTAATAATTACACAATGCTATTCAGTGTTTTAATTTATATGAATTCAAAGCAGTAAATAAGTTACATAAAAACTAAGCAAGTGTTAATTACTATGTTCTTGTTAGTTTAATTTTTTACATATATCAGGCTATTTTTGTTTTAGTTTTTAAACTCCTCATTGCATTAAAAGCTGGAAAAAATAATTTTGAGTTGGCTTTTGGAAACATACTTCATGAAATATTTATCCTGTTCACTGAATTACACACTTGTGTATGCATTTTTTGGGTACATTTTTACTTATTAAAAGCTAAAAATGCATCTGTGTTATTGTGATTTATAATAAGAAATATATGTTTGACCTTTGTCCATTCTACCTGGCATAGGGCTCCTAAAACCATTGGAATTTCCTAGATGATGAGGGTAGTAAAGGTATTTTTAATGTTATGTTAATCAAGTGATTTTTGAAAGCAAATAAGAATGGAGGCTGGTTGCCCAAAGACCCAACCATGTGATTAGGGGGTTGGAACTTTCAGTCCATTCCTTGGCCTCCAGGGAAAAGAGAGGGGCTACAGGTTGAGTTCACCCAGCAATGGCCAATAATTTATCGATCCATGCCTAGGTAATGAAGCCTCCATAAAAACAAAAGGACTGAGTGTGGAGAGCTGCTGTTGGTGAATGTGTGAAGATTGGGGAGATTAGCGTATTTAGAAAGGGCATGGAAGCCCACACCCCTACTCCCCTATCTTGTCCTATGCATCTCCCTCATCTGGCCATTCCTAAGTTAATATCCTTTGTAATAAATCAGTGGCCTAGGTAATTAAATTGTTTCTTTAAGTTCTGTGAGCTACATTAGTAAATTAAATGGGTCCAAGGAAGGGCCTGTTGGAACCTCCCATCTATAGGTGGTCTGATGGAAGCACAGGTGACAACCTGGTCTTGATATAGGTATCTGAAGGTGGAGGTGGAGCCGGTGTCATAAAACTATCCAGGTAGATAGTATCAAAATTGAGTTGAATTGTAGGATAACCAGCTGGTGTTGGAGAATTGTTTGTTGGTGAGCCAACCCTCCTCCCCAACACCCACACTGGTACTGGAGTGCAGGAACTTTTAACATTCTTGAGTTTTAATGGTTTCATATATATCTGCATATTAAGATCATCTGTACATTTTTATTTTACTTTTGCATAATTTCATGGACTATAGCCTGAAAAACCTGATCCAGGTCTAGATTATCTGAAATTCTATATTTTTAACAAGATCTCCAGGTGACTTTGTTCTGGTCACCTGTCAGATTTGAAACAACCCTTGTATACAGGGATGAAGCACAGAAAGAAACTTACATATGAACATGCCATGAGGTTCAGTGATGAAGATAGATGCTTTTCATAATGGTTTTTCATTTTGATAACTGTGTTTCAAAGAAAATAAAAAGACCTGTCAATGATAAAAGTATAAGGAGAAGAAGAAATGAATTTTGGGATATTCATATAAGATACACTACTACATCGATACTGAATGAACTACACAACAACTGAATGAATCCCATAGATATATTTAACAAAAAGAAAAAAAAATGAAGAAATGTATGGTATAATGTAAATAGAGCTTGAGGGACAAAAATACTATATTTTACTTAAATATATCTACCTAATCTATCTATCTATCTATCTGTCTATATCTATCTGTGTCTATCTATCTAAAATAAGTGAAGCACATAGAAATGAAAAAAAAAAGCACTTTAAACTCAGAATAGTATTTACTACTGGTGGAGAGAAAAGATGCTCAAAAGATCAAATATTTTTGTAAATTTTATTTCTTTACTTAGTATTGTAATAAATGTTTTGTGGTTGTTATAGTACTCATTACCATTTGTATTTGAAATATTTCATAAGAAATAAGATAGATCAATTATGGAATAGCATTGGACTTGCTTTTTCATGGACATAGAAGGGAGTATGGAGAGGAGATATTTAAGGTATCTTCAGATATAATGAGTTTGAGAAGTCAAAAATCTTTTGGCTTGTTTTTGAAAGAATTGAGGAAAAGCCAGGAAATTTAAGGAAATTTCTCTAAGATCTCCTTGAATACTTGAGTTGTTTCTCTCTCCTTTTAGCTAATAGATGCCATGAGGGAAGTTTAGTCATTTAAAAATAGTATGTCAGGTGTGCTAAGTGAAAATGGAAGTTTTGCATTTACATTTGTTTCCAATATCATAATTTATTTTCTTAAATTAATTCACCATTTCCTTTCTTCAGTCTAAAGCCCACAAATGGGAAAATGTATTTGGGTTTATAGACTAAGTGTGTGGCAGGAAGGATTTGAATGTATGTATACCATTTCCCCCTCCTGTGTGTACATCCCAAAATGACAGTAACCATGGAAATTGTTGCATATTATTCTGAAAGGGAGGGGGTGTGTTGGGATGGGTCCTTTGTCTTCATTTTGATTTTAGAGGATTTATCTGAAAGCTCTTTACTTGTAAACAAGCTATTTGTGAAAGTTCACCTCCAAGCAAACCAATCTGCCAGAGAAGTTTTTGCTTCATGTTGGCCAGAAACAACAACAAAAATATCCCAAAACTCAATCAATTAATCAGTCAGTCCATCCTTTAATCTTATGATTTGTCTAGACAGTAAGATTTCAATAATGTGCTCTTAAACTGATATTTGCCTATATAAAAATTATGATTCATTGACTCACTTCACACTTTGCTTCTCTTTTGTAACCTGGGATTTTTCTTTGGTGTCACAATATCACCATTGCTTATCAACTAATGAACACCAGTCTAGACACTTTCTGTTCCACTACAGTTTGAAGGAAACTAAGGTGTTTCTGTGATTTTTTTTAAAAAAAACAGTAATGACTAATCATTCCATCTTTACTGAGGAATGTAGTGTCTTCAATCTGTAGAAATATTTTCTGAAAGGACATATTCCAAATGTTAAAAAGAGGTCTGTTTTTCTGGGGATTAGAGCTATAAAAGGCTGTCATCGTTCTTATTTACATGTGACTTATTTGAATTAGATTTTTAATTAACATTTTTATAATCATAGGAAACAATAAATATTTTTTCTTTAAAAAAATTAAGTCCTACTGTATTTAATATAAGACAATGTGTTCCTAACATGTTTTAATTAACATGGCAAAATGGTTTGCTATTTGCTATTTGCTATTAAACTATCAACAAATAATTTGCATTTGATCTTTTCATGAGTTCTTATTCTTAAAACATTGCTTGAAACCTATACAATTTGTTCATTGTTTTTTGCAAATATATGATACTTCAATAGAATGTAATGGTTTGGCTATACTGTATTTATTATATTTTCAATCAATTGAAATTATATTACTCATAAAAATCTGCATTAAATAAGTGAATGGTAAGATTTGAAGAAAGATTCTTGAATTTCATCACTTTTTTTTAAAATTTTTTATTTTTTATAAACATATATTTTTATCCCCAGGAGTACAGGTCTGTGAATCACCAGGTTTACACACTTCACAGCACTCACCAAAGCACATACCTTTTTAATGGCTAAAAAGGGGGACTGTTTTGTTCTTTTATAATATACCCAGAACTCTAATTTCTAAGATAGTTTTATTGTAATTTCCCTTAGATGAAGACGTTTCACATTAATCTATGTTCTAAAACATGGTGGGTGTCTCGAATGCTAACAGAATATTCAGTTTAACTGTGAGGCTGAAACTTCAGTTGTACCAGACGACTTTGTGATTTAAATATGAAAATTAATTCATAAATCTTTTTATAGTTGTAGTAGCACTTCCAGAGCTTATCAAAACTGGATCATCCTACAAAACAGAATGAGTTTAAAATTTGATCTAATATTCATAACACCAAAGACAGATATAGATAGAAAGACAAAGTTCATCTTTTTATTGTTAGAGATGTGTTTTTTTTACATAACTTTACCTTCTGTTTTTGTCTTTTCATGTCATAACTGCTCTAACAAAAGGACTGTGTCATCAATTTTAGTATATTCTCTTATTCATGTAAAAATATAGCAAGTTCAACATGCAAAGTAGAAATTACCTAGGAAATATTATTACTATTCTTTATGACATATACATATTAAGATTTATTTTTATTTGATTTCAAACATTGTGTATTATACATTAAAGGTAAAAATGTGTCAAAAATAATTGAGTTAAAATAATGTAATTCCCTTATAAAAATTAATATGATCAATAAAATCCCTAAAGGAAAAAATGCACTTATGATTTTTTAAGTGAACTAGATTATAATATAAATTT
Source organism: Mustela nigripes (assembly GCF_022355385.1). Lineage (NCBI taxonomy): Eukaryota > Metazoa > Chordata > Mammalia > Carnivora > Mustelidae > Mustela > Mustela nigripes. The sequence goes on from NC_081558.1 coordinate 119,952,176, forward strand.
TCATATGGAAGTATAAAAGTATATTGTGGTAAGTTAGGAAATAATTCACAACATTTTAAATCTGGAAGGGAAATTTTAGGTGTTCTAATTTCCTTTCTCCCTTTTATAGCTGAAAATAATAAGAACTTTGCAAAATTAAACCACCTCACCAAATTCACACAAATTGTGGAGAGCTTATCAGATCTTAGATATGCTTTAAGTTATGTTTCATTGAACTCATAATTATTTTTTGTTATAATGTGTTTGAAGGGCTCAGGATTTTATAGATATCACTTTCACTTATATTAAAAATGGTGATAACATCATTCATTCATTTTGCAAACCTTTGTTGAAAAATTGTTAGTTTCCAGGTTCTCTACTAGGCTTAAAACACATGAGAAATAGGAGAAGTCAGGTTTCCTGCTCTCAGAAGATGAATAATAAAATGATCAACAATCATAAATAATTTCCAAATTATAAATGCTATCAAGAAAATAAAACATGATGACATTATGGAGAGTATTACCAGGGTTTTGTCAGCTATGGCCTTTGAGCCAAGATCTGAAAAGTGAAAAAGAGCTAACATTGAAAAGTGATTGTACTAACCAGTTTCAAGCAGAGACTAGAAAATGCAGAAGCTCAAAGGAAAGAATAAGGTTGCGTGTTTAAGAAATATAAGTGAATCCTGGGTGAATGTGGGAAAGTGGGATGAGAAGGTACCAAGATGGTTATAAGGCCTCAGCTTATAGAAAGCCTTTTAGAAATGGTAAGGAATTTGGATTTTAATTCAAGTGAAAAGAGAAGCTATTGAAAAGTTAAAAGTAGGAAACTAATATTTTCTGGTTATCGTTTTAAAAGACTGCTCTGGAGCACCTGGGTGGCTCAGTGGGTTAAGCCTCTGCCTTCGGCTCAGGTGGTGGTCTCGGGGTCCTGGGATCAAGCCCTGCATTGGGCTCTCTGCTCAGCAGGGACTCTGATTTCCCCCTCTTTCTGCCTGCCTCTCTGTCTACTTAGATCTCTCTGTCAAATAAATAAATAAAATCTTAAAAAAAAAAAAGACTGCTCTGGTTGCTTGTAGATAATAGATTGCAAGACACTAAGAATACTGTTGTGGTTTGTATCAAATGAATCTTCTTACCAAGAACAATTTTAAAAGCTTGATATAACACCAAACAATAAAAACTTTTGCAACAATGACTACTTGAGAAGATCAGAAAAGAACCAAAGCAAATAGAACTTCATGGGGATAGTACCAGATAAAAGGGCAAAACACTGAGATAAACCAATATTTCTCCCTATATTTATTTTTGTGGCATTTGCTGATTCCCTGTAATGGTACTCCCCAAGTATAGGCCAAGGTGGGATTGTATGGGGGGTTGATCATACAGAGAGCAAATGCAAATATTAAAACAATCTAAATAATATAGTTTCTATATTTAAAAATACATAAAGAAATACATTTTGAAATGTAGCTTCTATATTTCAAAATATGCAAAAGTTTATAAAAGGATGCTTCATAAAATGTACCAAGCTCAGATGAACTCATATGGTAACACAAAATTTACAGATCAGAAAATTCCAATATTAATTAAACTGTCTAGAGTATCCAAAATAAAGAAAATTTCCAAATTATTTACATTAAATGTATATAAAAATAAGCAGAACTGAGAGAGGTAGCATATAGAAACAAAAGAAAAATTACTACCTCACTAATGAATAGTGCTTTATCTTAAATATGTTAGCAAATAAAGTCCAGCTCATATTAAAATACATACCATCAGCAAAGTGAGTTAGGGCAGAAATTCAAGGATGACTCAAAATTGGAAAATGCTTTTCTCAGACTGGAGGAGAAACTCATGTGGTGATCTTCATGTATGGGGACATTTGACAATGTTGGATACTTGATTATAAAATGGCTCAGTTTAATAGGGATTCATGGGTGTTTCCTAAACAAGATTTAATATTAACGTATCAGTTCAAAGCCAGTGTTTTAATGGGAAAACACAAGAGGCTCCTTAATAAAGTCAGAACAAAATTAGGATGACGGTTATTGCCACTGATATGTCCATTGATTTTGAGATATTAGGCAATGCATTTAGACCACCAAAAGCAATTAGAGACATAAAATTGAGAAAACAAATTGACAAACTATAACTACAAATTATGAGATTATATAATTATGAAACACAAGAGTACCAGTAAAAATTGAGAGAGAAATTTTAACGAAGTAACAGATATAAAATTAGCACTAATAAGTCAATAGTTTCCATATACAGAAACAAAAAACAATATTCTAACTAAAACCAGTTAGAATGTATGAGAAAAATCCATTTATAGCAACAAAAATTAAAGTAAAATATTCAAAATATACCTAAAAAGATTTGTTGGGGAAATCTGTGAGAAAGTAAGTATGAGAAAAACTATTAATCGGTCTTGAAAAACACAAAAGTATTCTTGAAATAATAAAAAACTGTATTTTTAGATAAGATACAGTATCTTTAGTAAAGTGATTTTTCCCTTTAATAATTTAAAATGACCCCAATATAAATATATTAATTTTTTCTGGAGTTAGTTTGGTTGATTATAAAAATCATAAAAGAAGGAAAAAGAATATCCTGAGAAAACCTGGAAAGTAAAGCAATGCTTAAGTATATGGCTAATATTACTAGATGTTAAAACATGTTAAACAGCCTTCAGATTAAACAAAATGGTGCTGACAAATAACTATCCTGAAAGACCAATGAAAAAGTATAGTAAATACAGACAGAAAAGTACATATAAGAATCTTGATATAACATTGGTTTGGCAGCATTCCAAATTAGTGGAGGAAGACAGAATTTTAAATAAATGGTTTTGACCAGCAGATAAGACATGTGGAAAAGGAAAAAATATTAAATTGGATCCATTCTTCACACCATAACCAAGAATAAATTGTAAAATGGATCACATATTTATCTGTAAAAAATAAATACATCCATGTATAAGAAAAAACATTTTGTGATTCAATTCATAATCTGAGAGTAGTTTATACAGTTGAAAGCCCCGAATACATAAAAGCAAAGTTTGACCATTATACTTCCAAAGGCAAAAATGTCAAGTACTAATTCAAGTCTAGAAATAATTATTTGCAACTTATGTCCCAAAGGATAATATTTTAAATATTAAAATATTTCCCCCAATATAAGGAAATACAAACAAATCTTAAAAATAGAACTACCCTATGACCCAGCAATTGCACTACTAGTTATTTACCTGAAGGATACAAAAATATTGATTCAAAGGGATACATCCACCCCAATGTCTATAGTCTGCATTATTAACAATAGCCAAATTATAGAAACAGTGTGAGTGTCCATCAACTGATGAAAGGATAAAGAAGAGGTGGTACATATGCACAATGAAATATTACTCAGCCATAAAAAAGAATGAAAAAATATCTATTTGCAACATCATGGATGGAGCTATACTGTATTATGTTAAGTAAAATAAGTCAGAGAAAGACAAATGCCATACAATTTCACTCATGTGGAACTTAAGATCCAAAACAAATGAACACGGGGTAAAAAAAAAAGAGCAAACCATAAAATAGACTCTTAACTATAGAGAATAAACTGAGGGTTGCTGGAGGGGAGGTGGGCATGTGGATGAGTAATGGGCATTAAGGACAGAACTTGTGTTGAGCACTGTGTGTTTCAAGTAAGTGATGAGTCACTGAATTTTCCATCTGAAACAATATTACCCTGTATGTTAACTAACTGGAATTTAAATAAAAACTTGAAATAAACAAACAAACAAATCAAATCAACAAAGGACTGGGGAAAAATAAATACAAAGGGCTTACAAGCTTGTAAAGATGTTCAACTTTACTTAGAATATTGGATAAATCAAGTTGAAATTATAATCCTGAGATTATTATTTCTCACATATTAGATAGGAAAATCCACAAGCATGACAACATATTCTCTTGGTAAAGGTATGAGAGAAGAGGCATTCTCACTTGGCTGGTTGGAATACAAAATGGCATAATCTCTACATAGACAAATTTGGCAATCTAACCAAATTTCCTATACATTTACCATTAGATGCAAGGAGATATAGTGAAAAAAATAAAACATTAGATGTTACTTTGACAGGGAACTAAATGAAGAAGGGAGGTATAAAAGCAACTTGATCCAATTAATCCATCTTAGCATACAGAGGGATAAACAGACATAACAAACTTTATCATGTAATGCAATAGGAAATATACAGACATAGCTTTGAAGGACTTTTGCCTGTGAAATGGAGGTTGAATTTCATCCAGCCTCTTGATTTAACTAACAGTTTTTGAAAGTATAGGCCATAGAAGTAACTTAAAAAAAAAAAAAAAAAAAGACATATTGGAGAAACAATTGGTCAATATAGAGTACTGGAAATTGTGGAGAAGTGTTCTTGTTTTTCTAATGAAAACAAACAATTGCATCAACTAAAAGAGGAATAGTTGTATAATAAAAGAAATATAAGAGATATAACAATGACATGTAGTGTGTAGAACTTGTTTATATGCTAACTCAAAGAAATCAAAGAAAGCAACCATAAAAAGACATTTCAGAAAATCTAAGAAATGGGGCATTTGGTTGGCTCAGTTGGTTAAGCATCTGACTCTTGATTTCTTAGGCTCAGGTCATGATCTCAGCGTCATGAGATTGAACCCCGCCTCAGGCTCCCTGCAGGGCATAAAGCCTGCTTAAGATTCTCTTTCCCTTCCTCTTTGCACCCCACTACTCTCTCTTAGAAAATTATCTAAGAAATGTTAATATGAACTGGATATTAGATAATACCTAGGAATTGTTTTTATTATTAATGTAATAATGGTATGATGATCATGTGCAAAAGTACTTACCAGGTTTGCATGCATACTGAAGTATTTGTGAGTGAAGTAGGAAGTTTGTGATTTGCTTTTGAATACTTCATCAAAAAAGGAAAAAGAAAGAAAAAGGGGTATCAAAAGGAAAAAAGATTAAGTAAGTGGAAAGATTTCAATAATTATTGAATATGGATAATGGGTATAAAATGATTCATTATATAAGATTATGCTTGCATAGTTCAGAAAACTACGTAATAATTTATGACAGTAGACTGGAACTGGGAAGGGGTGGGGACAGTGGGACCATTCCACTATTTTAAGCAATTTGTATTAGGATGGTAGGAATAGATGGGAAAGAGTAGGTGAATATGGGATATGATTTGGAAAATCTAAAAAGACAGTCTGATGAATTAAATAAAGATATTAAAGGAAAGAAAGAAATCAGAAATATGTCATAAATCCCAGGAAAAGATGGTCCGGAAAATATTTAAATCTGTTCAAGGAATAGGTCAAATCTGGAGATATGAATATGGGAGTCAACAGTGTGAAGATAGCTTGTACATTTTAGCCTGGATAAAATCATCAGGAGAAAATGTCAAGGAAAGAGAACAGGAAAAGTAAGCCTAGGGCACATTGATTTTAGAGGTCCATTGAAACAGAAAGAGTAAGGGGGCTGAGAAGAAGTAAGCAGTGTCATCAGATTGTCCTGAGAGATAAAAAGTGTTCAAAGAAGTGGAGTATGGTCAGCAAGGGTGGAAATCTCTAAGAAATCAAGTAGAAGATGGCCAGAATAGTGACTTTTGCATTCTGACAACATGGAAGTCATCCGTGTCCTCATGAGTGGCAGTTTCACTAGACTAGTATGGTTGCAGATTTGATTAGACCTATTTGAAAAAGGGAACACCGGGAATAACATGGTGCGATAGGCAGAGAAAAGTGTATTCCCTCGTAAGATCCCTGAAGGTATCCTTAAGAAGATTTCACTTCTGTATCATTAATGGTTAAAAAATTGTTTCTCATGAGATTTGGATTAGTTTTACCTTCAATCCTGATTCTTAAGGCCCTCAAATTCTGAAATACTGGACAAGCTATCTGGTGATGGAAAGAATGCCGAGGGTCTTTCCTGACTGATACACAGTTTTAATAAATGAGGGAAGGAACAGGATAATTTTTCATTCTCATTGAAAACTACCACCTGTTTTCTGATATTAAGAACATATTTAAAGATAGGCTAAATTAAAGGAAATACCTCAAGAGTGATCCTTGTTTCTCAGTTTCATTTACATGGAGAATTCATGCTTAGGATTTGTTTCCTTTTTTTCAGTGTATGTATCTTGTCTAGGCTTTTTCTCTTAACTTTTGAACTGGGATGTTGTGATAGAAATTGAGGACTTGTTGCTATATTTTACTTGGTCATATTTTAGTGGCTGCTGATAACTTATTAATTCTGATAATACATAAGTCTCTTTTATGATGATCTTTTATTAGTATTATAGCCTACTGTGAACATGGAGTGCTGGTTGTCTAAAATGTTATCACATCCAACAAAATTGACAATAATTTCTTAGTATCATCTAATACCAATTCCATATTCAAACTTCTCTATCTAAAATTTTTGGATGTGTATTTTGACAATTGAAAGTAAGTAGTAAATGTTGTGAACCATTATTAGAAAAAAGGTCATTTTTTCTTCCATAACTATAATACCATTATCACAGCTGAGAAAGTTAAAAATAGTTCCATCGTAATTAATATACAGTCCATTTTAAAATTTTATCCACTTTTCCAAGAATGCAAAATCGCATTTTATAGCTTTTCATATAAGGATTTAAACAAAGTAAATCTATTTGGGTCCTATATTTCTCAGAACTCTTTTACTTTGCAGTACCTTATCACTTTTGTTTTTTACTTTATTTTTTTAGTCTGTCGATTTGTCAAAAACTCAGGTCACTTTCAGGTAGAAAACTACATATTGTGGATTAGGCTGATTTCTTGTGAGGTTACCTATTCCCTTTATGCTTCTATTCACCATATTTCTATAGATTTGTAGAGTCAATGGCTTAGTTATGTTTAAGCTCTCTCTTTCTCTTTCTCTCTCTTTTATTATTTTTTGTGAAAGTAAAAGTCATCTTTGTGTTTTGGTGAATACTAACCTTCTTTTTCTTTTCTCACTTGCCTTGCAAATATTTTTTCCCAAGGCTGTAATTTTTTTCTTTTTGTATTTCTTAAAAGTTCATTAAAAGACATTCAGTTATTTATTTTAGCAGTGTCATAAGTTAGTTCCCTTTTCTTCACTTAGCTGCTGTTCTACTCATGCATCCCAGCAGTTAATTCTTAAAAGATATTAGTGTATTCTTTGAAAAATTATCTATATTTCTATAAATCTGTACTAAAAGTAAAGTATGGTTGTTGTAAACATTTTTCTAACTTGCACTTATCAGTTCTTGGTCTGTAAACTGAGATCTATGTCACTTTTTAAATAACTGCATAAAACATCCTTTCCTGGATGTACTATAATTTATTTAACAAATATTTCTCCTGAAGGAAAAAGAACACACACACACACACACACACACACACACACACGCAAAACCTATTTCTAGATCAATGTTGGTTTTAGTTACTTTTCTACTTAACACTATAGAAATATATACATGAATATTAATACATATATTGATGTCTATATATGTGAATAAATATATAAAGGAGTATATATATAAATGAGTATTTTTCCAAGTTTTTTGTTTGTATTTTAAGATATAGCTAAAAAATTTTTGGTTTATTCTTTTTTTAAAGATTTTATTTATTTATTTGACAGAGACAGGGACAGCAAGAGAGGGTATACAAGCAGGGGGAGTGGGAGAGAGAGAAGCAGGTTTCCCACTGAGCAGGGAGCCCCAAGCAGGGCTCGATCCCAGGACCCTGAGATCATGATCTGAGCTCAAAGCAGATGCTTAACGAGCCACCCAGGCACCCCTGTTTTTAGTTTACTCTTAAATGTTACTTTATTTGAACAATATCTTTTTATTTTTATTTTAAATTTTTAGTTTTTATTTAAATTTAAATTTAATTTAAACTTAAATTTAAATTTAAAAATTTTAAATATTTAAATTTCAGTTAACTAACATATAGTGTAAAATCAGTTTCAGGTATACAATATAGTGATTCAGTAATTCCATACAACAGCCAGTGCTCATCCCAGCAAGTGTACTCTTGATCCTCATCGTCTATTTCACCATCCTCCCATCAGCCTCCCCTCTGGTAACCACCAACTTGTTCTCTAACACTAAGAGTCTGTTTCTTGGCTTGCCTCTCTCTCCCTTTTATCCCCTTTTGTTCATCTGTTTTGTTTCTTTTTACATGCAAGTAAAATCATCTTGTATGTGTCTTTCTCTGACTGATTTCTTTCACTCACCAAAATAATTTCTATCCACATTATTGCAAATGGCAACTTTTCATACTTTTTAATGGCTGAATAATATACCATTGTATAAAAAAGTATCCCATTTTGTGTGTATATATACATCTTCTGTATCTATTCATTGGCAGATGGACACTTGTGCTGTTTCTATAGTTTGGCTATTATAGATAATGCTGCTATAAACACCAGCATGCATGTGTCTTTTTGAATTAGTATTTTTGTATTCTTTGGACAAATACCTAGTGTTACAATTCCTGGATCATAAGGTAGCTACATTTTTAACTTTTTGAGTAACAACCTTATTATTTTCCAGAGTGGCTACACACTGGTTTGCATTTCCACCAACAGTATAAGCGGGTTCCTTTTTCCCACATTCTCACCAGCACCTGTTGATTCTTGTATTGTTGATTTTAACCATTCTGACAACTGTGAGGTAGTATCTCATGGTAGTTTTGATTTGTATTTCCTGATGATAAGTGACATTGAGAATCTTTTCATGTACTTGTTCATGTCTTCTGCCCATTTCTTAACTGGATTTTTTTGGGGTGGGGATAGTGTTGAGTTTGATAAGTTCTTTGTTTTTTTTTTTGAATACTAACCCTGTATCAAATATGTCATTTGCAAATATCTTCTCTCACTCCAAGTTTGCCTTTTAACTTTTTTATTGTTTCCTTCACTCTGCAGAAACTTTTCTATTTTAGTGAAGTTCCAATTGTTCATTTTGGTTTTGTTTCCCTTGCCTCAGGAGACAGGTCTAGAAAGAAATTGCTACAGTCAATATCAAAGAAGCTAGTGCCTGTGTTTTCCTTTATGATTTTTATAGTTTCAAGCCTCACATTTAGGCCTTCAATCCATTTTGAATTTATTTTTGTGTATCGTTTAATAAAGTGATCCAGTTTCATTCTTTTGCATATTGCTGTCCACTTTTCCCAACAGCATTCGTTGAAGAGACTGTCTTTTTCCCATTAGTCTTTACTGCTTCATTGAAGATTAATTGACAAGATATTTGTGGGTTCATTCCTGGGTTTTCTCTTCTGTCCTATTGATCTACAAGTCTATCTCCATGCTAGTACCATACCGTTTTAATTATAGAAGCTTTTTAATATAGCTTGAATTCTAGAATTGTAATAACTCCAGCTTTTCTTTTCTTTTTTAAGATTGCTTTAGCTTTTTGAGTCTTTTATAGTTCCATACAAGCTTTAGGATTGTTTGTTCTAGCTCTGTGAAAAATGCTATTGGTATTTTGAGAGGGATATCATTAAATGTGTAAATATCTTTGGGTAGTGTAAATATTTTAGCAATATTTGTCCTCCCAGTACATAAGCATGGAATGTTTTTCCATTTCTTCATGTCATGTTCCAGTTTCTTTTATCAATGTTTTATAGTTTTCAAAGTACATGTCTTTTACCTCTTTGGTTAGGATCATTCCTACGTATTTTATGGATTTGGGGCAATTGTAAATGGGACTGATTCCTTAATTTTTATTTCTGTTCCTTCTTTATTGTGTATAGAAATGCAATAGATTTTCCATATGTTGATTTTGTAGCTTGCAACTTTGCTTAATTCATTCATCAGTTTTATCAGTTTTTGGGTGAAGTCTTTGGGTTTTTTATATAAAGTTTCATGTCATCTGCAAATAGTGAAAGTTTAACTTCTTTTTTGCCAATTTGGATGCCTTTTATTTCTTTTTGTTATCAGATTTCTGTGGCTAGGACTTCCAGTACTATGATAAGTAAGAGTGGTATATCATCTGACCACAATGCTATGAAACTAGAAGTAAATCACAAGAAGAAAAATTGGAAAGACCACAAATACATGGAGGCTAAACAACCTTCTACTAAACAATGAATAGGTCAACCAGGAAATCAGATAAAAAAAATACATGGAAACAAATGACAATGGAAACACAATAGTTCAATATTTTGGGGATGCAGCAAAAGTGGTCCTAAGATGGAAGTATATAGCAACACGGGCCTGCCTCAAGAAACAAAAAATCTCAAATAACAAATCTAACCTTTCACATAAAGGAGCTAGAAAAAGAACAACAAAAGAAGCCTAAAGACAGCAAAAGGAAAGAAATAATTAAGATTAGGGAAGAAACAAATGATATAGAAACTAAAAAATCAGTAGAACAGATCAATGAAAGCAAGAGCTGATTCTTTTAAAGAATTAATAAAATGGATAAGCCCCTAGCCATACTTAACAAAAAGGGGAAGCAAAGATCCAAATAAATAAAATAACAAATGAGAGAAGAAAACAATGACCAACACTGTAGAAATACAAATAATTATGAGGATATTATGAAAAACTATATGTCAACAAATTGGACAATCTGGAAGAAATGGACAAACTCCTAGATACATATAAACTACCAAACTGAAACAGGAAGAAATAGAAAACTTGAGTAGACTGATAACCAGCAAAGAAATTGAATCAGTTATCAAAAAACTCCTAACAAAAAAAAGTCCAGGGCCAGATGGCTTCCCAGGAGAATTCCACCAAACACTGAAAGAAGAGTTAATACCTATTCCTCTCAACTATTCAAAAAAATAGAAAAGGAAGGAATTAATTCCTTCATTAACTCAAAATAATTCTGAGACCAACATTATCCTGATAGTAAAACCAGATAAAGACAACACTAAAGAAGAGAACTGCAGGCCAATATCCTTGATGAACATAGATACAAAAAAATCTCAACAAAATACTAGCAAACTGAATCCAAAATACCTTAAAAATATCATTCACCATGATCAAATAGGATTTATTCCTTGGTTTTAAGGGTGGTTCAATATTCACAAGTCAACCAACATGATACACCACATTAATACAAGAAAGGATAAGAACCATATGATCATTTCAATAGATGCAGAAAAAGCATTTGATGAAGTATAACATCATTTCATGATAAAAACCCTCAACAAAGCAGGTTTAGAGAGAATATACTGCAACATGATAAAGACTATAAATTAAAAACCCACAGCTAATATAATCCTCAATTTGGAAAAACAGAGTTTCCCCTGTGTGGTCAGGAATAACTGAATATTTGTATACAGCATTTCTAGAATCAGAGTTTCTGAGAAAATAATTTGTATATTTTTAACTTTCATAGATGTTAAATATCACAATTTGTATTTCTACCAAGAATGTGAAAATGACTCTTTTTACTTCAAGTATATTAACCCTAGTTACCTGTAAGTTTAAATATGGTAATGAGAACCAACATAAAATATGGTAGATCTCTCTTTGTTTGGTATTTGGAAGTTAAATGTCCCCTTTGGGCTAAGTATTTCAAGAAGTGAGGGGTGACCCTACAGAAATCCTGGATTATTACCATTTTGGGCAATTTACTCTAAAAGGTAAATAAAACAAATATAATACAATAAACAATTATAATCTTATTTGCCAGTAATGTAATAAGGACATGAAAGTGGATTGGTTATTTGAAGTCTCTATGTTGTTGTCATTTAATTAATATAGTATCATCAATAACATTGATATTTATTTATCTCTCATGTAATAGAAAAAGAGAGGCAGGGGGCAGGGAGACCAGAGATGATGGAGCAAGTCTGTCAAAGATAACAGGCTTACAAAGTTGTTTGAATTGTCACTTCTCAGCCAGCAGGGAAGATAGTAGAGGGTATCTAGGGCAAGCATGTTTAAATAGATGACTGTAAGTAGATGACACATATTTCTTTTAGGATCCTATGGCCATTCCCACCCCCAAAGAAGCATGTACAGTGTATCTCAGTGGTTATGTTCTCATCTAACACCTGGGATACTCCATTCTCATAAGGAAGAAGGGATAACAGACACTAGGGGGAAGTCCATAGCCTCCAACACTGTGTAAAGAGGTAAAGAGGAAAAGATAATATATTTTGTTGACAGAAGATCCATCTTCTGGTAATTCAAACTCATAATGAACTGGATTTATTCACTTTGTCTTTGAGATAGTGAATATAAAGAGTAAGAAATGCTGAAAATAAAGGACAAAGATGAATAGTGACATGACCAGCATTGTAAAAATTTTATGAATGAAACATATGCTGTCTAAATTAGATCATGTCTGTTTACTTTGATCTGAAAATTTTGCCACCACAAAGCTCCAGATCATTAGCACTAAATCAGATCTGGTGAGAATGATACTTTCTCAATCATCTGGGATTTGATTACTTGTAACAGGGGAGAAAAAACTCAGCCAGAAATGCTTTTAATATAGTCACACCTTAGTGCCTTTGTATCTTCAGGGAAACTAAAATCAGTGGCAATCTGACTAATACTTAATAAACCAGTGGTAGCTATGGCCCATCTACAGTGCAGGTCCCTGATTTCACCCCTTCCGCATTTCTGCATTCTTTACTAGTACTGTTTTTCTGTTTATATATCCTTCATTATTCCTCATTGTCATCTAATTTTAATTTTTACTTTTCTCCCAGAGATGGAAAAATAGTTCTGCAGCTAATTCTTCTCTTGAAATTTGGGCTCATTTATCTTTCCAAAATGTCCACATATTTATGCATGACTATGTGCACTAAGCAGTTCTTCACATTATTAATGCAGATTCCTCTTTTCTTGAGTTTACCTGCCTTACAATTCCCCAAATCCTTGTATATATAAAGAGGTAAAAATAAGTATATTTGTATCTACAATTATATATTTGATATATTATAGAAAATACCTAATGTGTCTATAGGCCTTCATGTCATTATTTGGGTAGTTCTTATAAAAGACTTAGAAAAATCAGATTTCCTCCTAAAAGTTAAATTTTAAAGTGAAGACATAATAGACTAGAACCTACATAATTTAATTCACATGAAAGAAACACACTAACTCCCAGATCTTGTACTTTGGATGTGTCCTAAGTGAATGCATTAAAAAAGTATGAAGTGTCTGTCAACTCAAAGACTGGCTCACAATCTAAGAATGCAAAGAATGAAGAAAAAATTATAAATCAAATGTTGTCAATGCCCATGTAAGCCCTGCTCAGAGAGAGGAAGGCATTAGTAAATTGATTTTGAATATTTCTCATCTCATTAACAAAACTATAATGAATGTCAAATCCCTGCATCTGACAATATAGTCCTATAAACTTACAATTCTATTTCTCTAACTCTCTATTTTCCTGATTGCATTATTTACTTTCAGATATTTATTAGAATCCCATTTATTTTGCTATGATAAGTATTCACATGCATTTGATGTTTATACTTCTCTTTGACAATACATTGGCATTCTGATGGCCTTTATGTAACAAGAGCCTGTCTCTTAGGTCCTGGCCACTTTATACCTAGCTAGAATAATTCCCCGGGCCTTCAAAGAGGGTGGGGTGGGGGGTAAATCTGGAATGTGGCAAACCATTAAAGTCTGATTCTGCTTACCTCTCATAATCCTTCTCTATGTTTCATAAATCAAAGTGCTAACCATAATAACTGGGGGACTTAAAGAAAATAATTGAAGAAAGACAGAGATTTATGTACCTCACGCCAGACTTGCCAAATCAGAATATTTATCTGTAGAACCCAAGAACCTCTATAAAGTCACCTTAGTCAATCAGAAGTTGTTAGTCTAACAATAGTTCTGTGACCCATGATTCTAGAACCTCTGTGACAACACTACTATGCTGCAACTGTCATCTGTTCTTTTTCAAGACATTTTTACTATACTTAGGCAAATCTCTACCTGTGCTTCATTTTTAGAATACAATTCAGATATATGTGTATAGTACATATATAGACATATAATATACATGTTAACTGTTACTATTTATATGACAATCAGTATTTATCTTCAGACTCCTTATATAGTCAATTCCCTCAATGATATTAAATGGGATATTAAATGGAGGTTGACTAATAAAATATTAAATTATTGTAACAATTTAAAAAAATGTTTCAAATAATGGTATTTTCTTCATTACTCTGTCAAATGATATTATCTTATGTTGGAGAATCAGCTTTTTGGGGATCCTTTCTGTGCCTTGAAATTCATCAAATATTTAATACCCTGGAAATTGAAGCTAGCATATTTTGTAAAAGTACACTGTTTTGCTCAATAAGTACATGGATGCATGAATCATTTTGACTTACTTAGTTCTACCTAATACTGAATAAAAAATTATCTGAAAGTATGCATGTAGACACACACACACACACACACACACACATACACAAACAACCAAGTCCTTATAAAGATTACATTGGAAGGGGGAAGTACGGTCTATGAAGACTCACCACTGTAAAAAAGAAAATCACATTTCAAGATGGCTTTAACTACCACATGATAATGGAAGAACTTAGAATAAATTGGTCAAGCTGGGAACTTCCTGAAGTATAGCTTTATTACAACCCAAAGATTGTCTTAGATAAAGTGAAAGTCCATAAGTAGATCTCGAAAATAATACTTTGTCAATCAATCTATATAAGCTGAGCAAAATATTATTTATATCCCTATTCTTTATACTTCCCCATTTCTACCTAATTGCCTTCATATGACTTCATGCAATCTACCATATTTTCTTCTTCAGATCTATCCAACTAGCACAAGATCTATTTCAACAAAATGTCACATGCAACATTTTTGTTAAAAATTGAAAAGTAATAAGAAACAGAAAAGTTTATAAGGGTGCCTGGGTGGCTCAGACAGTTAAATTGGTGCCTTCAGCTCAGGTCATGATCACAGTGTCCTGGGATCCAGCCCCATGTGGGGCTCCCTGATCAGTGGGCAGTCTGCTTCTCCCTCTGCCCCTACCCCAACTCGTGCTCTCTCTCTCTCTCTCTCTTTCTATCTCTCTAAAATAAATAAATAAACTCTAAAAAAGTAAGAGACTGAAGTTTATAATTGAAAATTATTATATAAATATATTATATCTTCTAATGGTAATCATAAACACAGCTAAAAACAAAAGCTCTTGATAATGGCTGCCTGAAAATTAAGATTTATTTGGTAGAGTGGTTTATCATTTTTTTGACCTTCTGTAGTTTAAAAAGTCTTATCCATGCACAACTTCTGTAACACTAAAAATAAGTGGAATAGGGTGTTGAATTTCTAGATTTTAAGCACCAAGAAAACATATTAGGAGGAAAAAAAAAAACACAGCATAACATAATGGCAAATATTTTAATGTTTCAAGTCATCATCATCATTAATGTTACAATAAAGGATAAAATGACTAAAGCTTATAATTCCTAAGCCCTTATTCTAAGCCACCCACAGTGAAAGTACATATTGGCATTACTCACATAATTTCATTTAATCGTTCCCCCATGTAAATATGGAACTGATAGCCCTGTTGTAGAGATGGAAGAACTTGAAGAGTATCTTTCAGACTGTGTGAGGAAATCCAAGATACTAGTGTATAGTTGCCGTTGTGTAATTCAAGATTTCCAAAAGGGAAAAAAACATACTTCTCAGGAAAAAGAAAATTGATGTTTAAACTTGTGGGAATTTACAGAGAGTGAAATTTTACTTATAGGACAATATAAAAAGGATAACCTATACTACTTGAAATAACCACACTTGAAATAAATAAATGAATTTCCTTTGTTGCTTATTGTTTTAGAAAATCTTTATTGTCAAAATGAAAACAATCAAAATAGAAAAATAACAGAATACGGTTGTTTCTTCCTGTCTTGAACCTTTTACTCTCTCTTCCCTCAGTTCCCAGCCTTTAGAGGTGATCACTTTCTCACCTTTGCTTACTTGGTAGAATGTCCTTCTAGCTGTGCCTTTATATTATTTATACAACTTGATATTTTTATAAGCTATATGATGAGAGAAATTCTGTGAAATTTCATCTAAATATACAGTTTCCTGATTTAGTTCACTTTAACACAGAGATAAACTGTTAAACTCAATGATTTAATTTAGGCTCAAATGATTTAATTTAATATTTTCCAAACAATCCTCTGTAAATATTTTATCCATCAGTCAAATGCTTATAGAATACATATAGGTGTGACATACTGTGGCCACTAGTCCAATTTATTTTTGCATTGCTTTACTCAAAATATGCATGGATTAATCTAGGCAACATTTAAATGAAAATAGTACTGACTGGTATTAACTAGTATGAAAAGAGAGCAGCGGTTAAGTGTCAGAAGAATTCGAAGGAAGAGAGATTTCTTCTGGGTGATGCAGTTAGGGATTAATGGGAATGGTGAAATAAAAACTGAGTTGCCTTCATTGGGAGAGTTTTGACATGTGGAGGGGTAGGAAGGGAGAAGAAAAGGAGGGAGGAAGGCAAAGGAGAAGAATGCACTGTTTAGAAAAAGAGAAAGAAAATAAGTCAAAGGAAAATGGGAGAAGAGAAGAATTCAGAAGGGAACTAGGTTGACTAATGGAGATTGATAAAGAATGGCTAAGAAGACTTTAGACACCAAACACCCTTGTTGGTGCTGTGTTTTAAAATTACTTTTAGTGGAGGGAGATCTAGAGAATTTCAGGAAATGCCTTAGAAACCTGGGCAGGGAAGTTTAGTCAAATAGAAAGGACTCTGAGTCATCTTCTGTGCCTTACAGGGTTAGGTAGGGGAGAAGGAGAACTCTGGTTTAAAGTGACAGAAACCTTACCCCATCTTAAGGGGGAAAAGAGGGGAGGAAGGAAGAATTGTCACTGAGAAACTAGATGAAGAACAGAATTATATCTAGGCTTTAGGGAATGAAACTGATGGGATTGGGAGACATAAGAGACTCCTAATCCCAAGGAACAAACTGAGCATTGCTGGGGGGTGGGAGGGAGGGATAGCATAGCTGGATTATGGACATTGGGGAGGGTATGTGCTAGATGAGTGCTATAAAATGTGTAAGCCTGATGAGTCACAAACCTGTACCCCTGGGGCAAATAATACATTATATGTTAATAAAAACAATTTAAAAAAGAATATTACTAAAACACAACTATTTCTTCTGCTTCATGTGACTGCTTGCAGTATGTGACATATGACTTCTTCGTGTTTCTTAAGATAGTTCCTATCAGATAGACATGGCTGGCTGTAACTCCTGTATCTTGTATCTCATGGCATCACTATTAGAGAAGGACTACACTTCCTATTAAGGTCCCATTTGAAAAATTGCAGCAAAATTCTTTTTCTGGGTCAGGTGTCTGCCCCTGGACCCGTTACATGGGACCAGAGGAGAGTAGAGGATAACACAAGTTGCCCCATCTATTTCTATTCTCATTCTCAACCAATGCACTCTATCTGCTGAAATCCTCTGTTCTTCAAACTCACCAGGCATGCTCCTAACTTAGGTCTGGTATTAGCTTTTTTCTGCCCGCATTACCACACAATATGAAATGGGAGAGTAATATAGTTGAAGATTTGCAGTGCTCTATGGGTTTGAGCCACATGTCTAAAAGCTAGGTAATGATTAAGTTAGAAATGCTGTGATGGTTACAACCTACCCAAAATAGTAAGAGTGTATATTTTCCTCTTATTCAGAATTCTTTGGTTGCTAAATTGGCAGAACATCTATTAAGGGGACTTTGACTTATTAGATGTCTGCATTGGATTCTGCCTTTAATATATATCTGGTGTAATGCTTTTCAATTGATGTGCTCGCTTTGTGATATTTTTCACATAATAAATATATGCTTATATATTGTCACTGTCCTAGGATGTAGGGATTTGGAAGCGAATAAGGCTGTGAGATGGGGCAAAGAACATATAATAAACAAATAGATAAATAAGAAAATATTAATAGTGATGAAAACTATGAAAATTGGAGATAAGACAAATGACTGGTTGTGGTTTTAGATCATGTGGTTAGGAAAGTCTTCTCTGAGGTTTTAAAGGCTGAATGTCTAGATGGAGCTACTACGTGATGGTAAGAAAAGAACATTGAGAAAAAGGAATAGTTAGTGGAAAGGTCCTAAACAGAAATAAGCATTCATTGATTCATGGGTCTATGCTATAGATACTTACTGGATCTTACCAAAACAATGCTAAGCCCTGTTTTAGGTATTAGGATTCAACAGTCAACAACATAAAGACCTCTGTCCTATTGTGCCAACTTTCCAGAAACGGAGACAATAAACAGTATGCATAATAAATATGTTGTATTTCATACACAACATATTTCAATAACTGCTATAAAAATGGTAAATGACAAGGGTGGATTGAAGCGTCAGTGGCAGAGTGTGTGGGGAGGGATGGAGGAGATAGATTCTAATATGAGGTAGACCTAACTGAGAAGACATTTTGAACAAAGACTTAGAGATGGTGAAGATATTGAGGATCTCCTAGAATCTATGGACAACTGGTAACATGAACCTACCTCAGAGCAGAGGTGGAACCAAAGTGACATGAAATAGAAGAAGCAGAGTCTATCATGGGAATAGCTTGGGTAGGAAGGCAACTAACAGCAATGCCATTGTTGCTGGATTTTTGTCATGGACCCTGTGTTAGACTCCTGCTACCCTATATATGAATAGTTGCTTAACTCCCTCTGTGTTTTCTGATCACTGTCAACAGATTTGAAATTCCAGGGAGAAACAAAATTTTCAATTAGGTCTTTTTCCTATCTCAAATGGGGCAAGAAAAACATCTAAATTCTTTGACTTAAATAGTGGCAATCAGGTGATGGCTTTCTACCAAGCCTCATAAAACAGGAAATGCCTCTGAAAAAAAATTCAGACTTTAGATAACAGATAAAATGACAGATACTAATTACAACCTTTTTTATTATAGTTTTTCAATTCCTTAAATATAATCGAAAGAGTAAAAAGTCACAATCAAATTGAATTTGAGTTAAAATCTGACTTACATGTGAATTATGTATTAAATTAGTTTCTGGGGGTGTCTGGGTGGCTCAGTGGGTTAAAGCCTCTGCCTTTGGCTCAGGTGTCATGATCTCAGGGTCCTGGGATCAAGCCCCACATTGGGCTCTCTGCTCAGCAGGGAGCCTGTTTCTCCCTCTTTCTCTGCCTGCCTCTCTGCCTATCTGTGATCTCTCTGTGTATCAAATAAATAAATAATCTTTAAAAAAAATTTAAAAAATAAATAAAAGTGCTTCAAGCTTAAGGACAATAATAGAAAAATAAGTTTCCAACATTTATCCTAATATTTGCAGTGTTTTAACTCATTTAATTTTAATAATCTACAATAGCTTAATTGTGGCATATAGTAGCATAATTTGTTACTTATTTAACACTTTCTATTTTTATAAAATATTTGTAAAATCTTGTCTATTTTTTAAAAAGACTACCTGATTTTCAATTTTCAGCTTTAAAAAGTCCCCTCTGAAATATCTGACCTCCAAAAGCATAATACAAAGAAAGTAAATCACAAAACATATTGTTATTATTTTCCTTGTGTTGGACTATCAAATTCCTTTTGGTCTTGAGAGATTCCTTAGCTTCCCAAAGTCTATATTGTTATGCTTTCCACTGGAGACCCTCATATTTCAGTAATTGGAGTTCATTGCCAACCCTTTTCTGATAAGTTCCTGAAGAATATCCGAAAGCCCATTAACATGCAGTGCATTGAGCTGCTTCAGGGTTTGCAACTGTATTGGAGAAACAGAGAACAACTTATACTATTCCTCTGGGGGGTGTATAAATCTCTTCAACTCCTGATATGTATGCTGCATTAATAACCAAAACCATGCAGGATGGAGCAATTGTATAAGAAAAAGAACATTAAGCTTTTTCTCTTCTAAACATTGCTACCACAGTCTCCAAATCTCCATTTTATAATAAATACATAAATTTTTTGGTTGATACTTCACAAATTTAACTACTTTTTCTTTTTTCTTTACTTTTTTTTTTTTTTTTTTTTTTTTTGCTTAGGGATATGTCTTTTGAATTATTTAACATAATATATTTTGACTCATGCCTTCCTTTATTTAGTGCTAGTTCTTAGTGCATACTATCTCCACTATTCGTTGTATACTGCCTGTGTGTACCAGATGACAAGAGTCAGGTGTCTCTTCTGCTTCATGCCATGCCATGGCCATGGACCTCGACATTTCTTGCTCCTTTTACTTGATTGCTTCTCCTGTTTTCCATTTTTTTTTTTTTTAAGATTTTACTTATTTATTTGAGAGAGAGTGAGGGCACAAGCAGGGGGAGCTCTAGGCAGGATGGGGTGGAGAAGCAAGCTCCCATGAGCAACGAGCCCCGACCCTGGGACCATGACTCAAGCCAAAGGCAGACACTTAACTGACTGAGCCACCCAGCTGCCCCTGTTTTCCAATTCTTGACTCTAGTTAACAATAGCTGTTTGTGCCTCTCCTGCTTGATTCCCACCTTAAATTTATCTTCCCAATGGCATTGCCTCTTTGATAATGGACTGAAGGTTTTCTATTAAGCTCAGTTTTCCACTCTGGTCCCAGATGTGACTGCCCAGGCACCTTATTCACTCGAGGTGATGCAACTAGTATTAATTCCAAATGTTGTCTTGTTCGTCCTCCTTGAAGGCTATGTACCACACCTAATTTCCTTACTCAAGAGCGAAACTTAATATAACTAATCCTTGGAAGAATGGAAATTAAGCCCTTCTTTTCATGTGTATTAGTTTCATATTGTCATCAGGTGACAAAGTTTCCTATGAAAACTTATAATCATAAATTCCTCAAGACTTGAGGGTTTATTTTCCTCTTACTACTTAGCAAAAAAATAATTTTTATGTAATATTGTGAAGTGATGCAAGAAATTCTCTTTGGGGAGTCATAAGTTTATGAAATTAAGAATGTGGAACATAAAGAGAGTGAAATGCTTCCTAACTCCCACTATATCCTTAATAAGGCAGGAATGGCTGACATAGACTTGAAACCCTCCGTGTATCTTCTATATGTACAGTTGCAGTGTACTTTTTAAAAGTTAATATAATTTTGAATTCTAACAACTAAATTTCATCTACAGTATAACTTGATTTACACTGCCCTAATTTTAACAAATTTCCCCCTGAATTAAACTGAGTTATTCTCATTCTTGTTATGAACAGATTTGCAGCATGTTTAGAGCTTCTAATGTCAGATGTTAAAACAATATTTTAGGGATGGATGACACATCTGATGAAAACAGAAATTTCCTTCTTCTGCAAAATAAACCAATTTCAGGAAAATTTGCTAAGTAACAAGCCACCAAAATTCAGTGGCTTAAAACAGCATCCATTTATTATTTTTCAGAAGCAATCTGGTCATCTGAAGATCAGCTGATTTAGGCTGGGTTCCATCTGGCAATTCTGTTGGTTTCAGCTTAGTTCATTCACCCATACAAGGAGAGCTAAAAGTCAGACAATTTAGACTGGTATGGTGAGGTTAGACATAATTCCACATGTCTTTTATTCTCCTGAGATGAGGCACCAGTTGGGACACATCCTTCTCATGGTGACAGCAGAAATGCAAGAAATTTAGGCATTTAATAAGCCTCTTCTTACATCATGTCTCCTTAAATTCCATTGACAAAGCAAACTAATTGACAAATCTAAGAATTCAGGTATAGGGAGGAAGACACACTTAAAGTGAAAGTCAAAGCAAAACTACTTGACAAGTGAAGTAGATACAGAGAGTAGTGAAGCATTAGAACCATTGCTACCATCTATCACAACATTTATAATGGTGAAAAATGTATATAGAGATCTTTCTATAGATATATCTACTTACCCATTTTATATAAAGATCTTTTTATAGATATATCTACTTACCTATTTTTAATTTATCAGCAAAGTGTTTATAACTAATACAGGGTTTTAATACATTGAAAGCTATTTGGTTTTTACAAAAGTGAGATGAATTATGAAACAGAAATTAATTCCATTTATTAGTAATTTGGATAAATCTAAAGGGGGAAAAACATTTTCTAAGCCACTCCTCAAATGTTTCCAAATATGAATCTGTCTATGATATAACTAAATGCAAGTATTTAGAGAACTCTCCTGTAGGCAAACAGGAATTGGCAAGTAGAACAAATAGGTAAACAGCAATAATTATAAGGATCTGTCTAAACCACTCCAATGACATCATTACATAGCTAATGTTTCCTTATATAAGTTGTGAATGTGGTTGTAGTTCTTAACTTTCTCTCTCCATTCCCATTTTTTCTAATCTATTAGACATACAAACAAAAGCCTTATAGAAAAATTACTTTTATGAAAATAGTTACTATTTCTTGTGCATTGCTATGTGTCAAGGTATTTTGCAAGACATTTTACATTATCTCTAATCCTTCCACAATACTGCAGAGTAGATATTATACTCTATGTTAAAACAGTACTTTAGAGAGATGATACTAAGGCATGAGAATTTAAGTCACTTGCCCAGAATCCTAGATAGCAAATAGTGAGAACAGAATTCATACTTATGAGAGTTTAAATCACATATATGTGCTCAGATAACATTTGTTTTATTTGTAATATAATGAGTGTATCTATATTGAATCTATTAGTGGAAATAGAACAAAGTCTATGGCTGCTGCTACATATGCTACATAATGGGGGCAAGAAGTAACATGTTTGTTACAAGGTAATGTAGTCAGATGCCTGTGGAGACACCCTTGCTCAACTTTCATGGTAAATGGACAAATACCTGCAGCCCTAACCTGAAAAAACCATGGTGACCAGGGGCCCAGAGCTACAGAACAATGCCCTGAGACTAGTAGAGGTACTAAGTAATTTAAGAGGACTCTAGAATGGGCAGTAGAGAAGGGAGATAATAAGATTCCATTGGCAGTGGTAAAGGCTCTTTCTGTCTCACTGACTTCCTTCTGCTCAGTTTCCCTCAAAATGAGAGGTCCACCAGGATGTATATGCAGAGGTGAAGTGAGTTTTGCAAGAACTGAAATGTAGTGAAAACTCTGATATCCCACCTAGATATCCACTCATTATGGACTTCTTGCCCCAGCTACTGCGATTGCTGTTGGTAGATAGTCTTTAGCTGACAGCTCCTCCAGGGATTAAATTTAGATGAAGAAAGCTACCTTGCCAAAAATCACTTCCATTCCCAGGACATACCACATCCAATGACATACCACATCCAATGACTATTAGGAGTGACCATTGTAGACCAACTTGGGTTAACTCTGAAGAGTTTTTCTAGCTCCAGACCTCACTATGGCTAGGAGGAAGCTCCTGTTACAATTTGACTTTTTGTTCTTCATAATCCTCTTCTTTCTACTCCTCATGCAGGTGTTGATTCCAAAGGCACCCCGCAGTAAACATCCTAAGCACTAAATTCGAATTCAACCTATTTTCTGGGAATCTAACCCGTGGCAAACACAGATTTCTTGCAAAAACATGCAACAATTTGAGGCACTCCCATTTACAAGTAAATAAGGGATTAAGAAGCACTTTCCCCAAAGCAGCAAAAAGGTTGTACTTATCTCCTTTAAAATATATATATACCTAAATTAAAATATAAGACTTTTTCAGAGTCCAAAACTTTACCTTTCAAGTTGTTTAATATTTTAACCTCTGGAATAATGCATGTAATACAAAAAGGTCATTGAGGATGTTTTCCATGAAAAAGGACATTTATTTATTTATTTATTTATTTATTTTTTGAATTATCTTCCAAGAAGATGAATTCAGTTCACTTTCATAAGTAGAACTTAACTACTCAATGTTAATTTTGTACTTTTAATTTGAAATTTAATTTTCTACTTTTACTCACTTTTTTAAAATTTAATTTTATTTTTTAAGTCTCCCAAGATTCATTGTTTATGCACCACACCCAGTGTTCCATACAATATGTGCCCTCCTTAATCCCCACCACCAAGCTCATCCATCCTCTAATCCCTCCCTTCCAAAACCCTCACTTTGTTTCTCAGAGTCCACAGTCTCTCATGGTTCATCTCCCTTTCTGATTTCCCCCAATTCATTTTTCCTATCTTTCTCCTAATGTCCTCCATGTTATTCCTTATGCTCCACAAGTAACTGAAACCATATGATAATTGACTTTCTCTGCTTGACTTATTTTGCTCAGCATAATCTCCTTCAGTCCAGTCCATGTTGCTACAAAAGTTGGGTATTCATCCTTTCTCATGGAGACATAATATTCCATTGTATATATAGACCATGTCTTCTTCATCCATTCGTCTGTTGAGGGCATCTTGACTCTTTCCATAGTTTGGTGATTGTGGCCATTGCTGCTATAAACATTGGGGTACAGATGGCCTTTCTTTTCACTACATCTGTATTTTTGTGGTAAGTACCCAGTAGTGCAATTGCAGGGTCGAAGGTAGTTCTATTTTTAATTTCTTAAGGCATCTCCACACTCTTTTCCAAAGTGGCTGTATCAACTTGCATTGCCAACAACAGTGTAAGAGGGTTCCCCTGTCTTTTTTTTTTTTTAAGCTTTTTTTGTATCAAGTTTTTATTTAAATTCCGGTTAGTTTACATGTAGTGAAATATTAGATTTAGGAGTAGAATTTAGAAATTTATCACAAAACCCAGTGATCATCTCAAGTGCCGTCCTTAATGCCCATTACTCCATCACCCATTTAGCATATCCTCCTGTCTATTTCCTCTCTAGCAATCCTCGGTTTGTCTTCCGTAGTTGAGTCTGTTTTGTGAATTGCCTCTCTCTTTTCTCCCCCTATGTTCATCTGTTTTGTTTCTTAAATCACACATTTAAGTGAAATCATATGGTATTTGTCTTTCTTCGACATATTTCACTTAGGATAATATACTCTAGCTCCATTCACACTATGGAAAATGGCAAGATTTCATTCTTTTTATGGCAGAATAATATTCCATTGTATATACATGCCACCTCTTCTTTATCCATTCATCAGTCAATGGGCATTTGGGTTCTTTCCATAATTCAGCTAGTGTTGATAATTCTCATATAAACACTGGGGTGAATGTACCCCTCCAAATCTTTATTCTTGCATCCTTTGTGCAAATTCCTAGTAGTGCAATGGCTGGGTCAAAGAGCAGTTCTATTTTTAGCTTCTTGAGGAAGCTCTGTACTGTTTTCCAGAGTGGCTGCACCAGTTAGCATTCCCACAACAGTGCAGTGTCCTCCTTTCTCTGCATTCTCCCCAACATTGGTTGTTTCTGCCTTGTTAATTTTAGCCATTCTGACAGGTGTGAGGTGGTATCTCATTGTAGTTTTGATTTTATTTCTCTGATGGTAACTGATGTTTAGCATATTTTCACGTGTCTGTTAGTCATCTTGGTGTCTTTGGAAAAATGTCTATTCACATCTTCTACCCATTTCTTAACTGGATTATTTGTGGTTTTTTTTTTTTTTTGGATGTTGAGTTTGATAGGTTCTTTATAGGTTTTGGATACTAACCTTCAATTAGGTATGCCATTTGCAAACATCTTCTCCCATTCCATAGGTGGCCTTTTAGTTCATTTTTGCTTCCATTTTCCTGGCCTCCAGAGACATGTAGCATATGAAGTTGCTACAGCTTATGTCAGAAAGGCTGTTGCTGTGTTCTCCTCCAGGATTTTGATGTTTTCCTGACTCATATTTAGGTCTTTCATACATTTTGAATTTATTAGCTGTGTATGGTGTAAGAAATTGGTTATTTCGTTCTTCTGCATGTTGCTTTCCAGTTTTCTAACAACTTTTGTTGAAGAAAAAATTTTTTCCTACTGGATATTCTTTCCTGCTTTTAAAATGTTAATTGCCCATGTGTTTGTGGATCCTTTCTGGGTTTTCTATTCTGTTCCATTGATCTATGTATCTGTTTTTGTGCCAGAACCATATTGTCTTGATGACTACAGCTTTGTTACGTAGTTTGAAGTCCAGAATTGTGATGCCTCCAGCTTTGCTTACTTTTTGAGGATTGCTTTATAGGTATTTGAGGTCTTTGTGGTTCCACACCAATTTTAGGATTGTTTATTCTAGCTTTGTGAGAAAAATGTTGGTGGTATTTTGATAGGGATTGAATTAAATGTATAGATTGCCTTGGATAGAATAGACATTTTAACAATATTTGTTCTTCCAATGCATGAACATGGAACGTTTTTTTTTTTCCATTTCTTTTTTTTTTTTTAAAGATTTTATTTATTTATTTAACAGAGAGAGAGCACAAGTAGGCAGAGAGGCAGGCAGAGAGAGAGAGAGAGAGAGAGGAGGAAGCAGGCTCCCCGCTGAGCAGAAAGCCCGACGTGGGACTCGATCCTAGGATCCTGAGATCATGACCTGAGCCGAAGGCAGCGGCTTAACCCACTGAGCCACCCAGGCGCCCTTTTTTTCCATTTCTTTGTGTCATCATCAATTTCTTTTATAAGTGTTCTTTGCTTTCAGAGTACAGATCTTTTACCTCTTTGGTTAGTTTTATTTCTAGGTATCTTATGGTTTTTGGTGCAATTGTAAATGGGAGATATTCCTTGATTTCTCTTTCCACTATTTCATTATTGATGTATAGAAATGAAACAGATTTCTGTACAATTGTTTTGTATCTTGCTACTTCTGAATTTGTTTATCTGTTCTATCATTTTTTTAGTGCTCTTTTGGGTTTTCTATATAGAGTATCATGCAATCTGTGAATGTGAAAGTTTGACTTCTTCCTTGTCAATTTGGATGCCTTTTATTTTTGTTTTCTGATTGCTGATGCTATGATTTCTAGTACTATATTAAATAATGACAAATAAATTAAAAATTCCAGTATTATGTTAAAAAAATAACTGTGTTAAATAATGAGAGTGGACATCCCTGTCTTGTTCCTGACCATAGAGAAAGGCTTTCAGATTTTCCCCATTTGAGGAGGTTACTAATCATTGGTCTTTCATATATGGCCTTTATGATGCTGAGGTATGTTCCCTCTATCCCTACTTTGCTGAGGGTTTTTATCAAGAACAGATACGCTTCTATGCCAAAGGCTTTTTCTGAATCTATTGAAAGGATCATGTGCTTCTAATCCTTTCTTTTATTAATGTGGTATATCATATCAATTGATTTGTGAAGATTGAACCATTCTTGCAACCCAGGAATAAGTCTCACTTGATCACGGTGAATGATTCTTTTAATGTATTTTAGGATTAATTTACTAGTATTTTGTTGACAATTTTTTCTTCTGTGTTCATCAGTGTTACTGGCCTGCAGTCTCTCTCTCTCTTTTAAGATTTTATTTACTTATTAGAGAGAGAGAGCAAATGAGAGAGAGAGAGAGAGAGAACAAGCGGGGGGGGGAGGCAGAGGGAGAAAGAGAGGCAGGCTCCCTGCTGAGCAGGAAGCTCAACACAGGGCTCAATTCCAGGACCCAGAGATTCTGACCTGAGCTGAAGGCAGACACCCAACTTATTGAGCCATCCATGTGCCCCTGAAATCTCTTTTTTAGTGCTGTCTTTATCTGGTTTTGGAATCAAGGTAATGCCAGCCTCATAGAATGAGTTTGGAATTTTCCTTATATTTCTATTTTTTGGAACAGCTTGAGAAGAATGGGTATTAACTCTTCTTTTAATTGTTGGTAGAATGCCCCTGGCCCTGGACTTTTGATTGTTAGGAGATTTTTGATTAGTGAATCAATTTCTTTGCTCTTATAAGTATGTTCAAACATTTCTATTTCTTCCTATTTCAGTTTTGGTAGTTTATATCTTTCTTGGAATTATCCATTTATTCCAGATTGCCCAGTTTGTTGGCATATTGTTTTTCATAATACTCTCTTATAATTGTTTGTATTTCTCTGGTGTTGGTTGTGATTGCTTGTCTCTCATTCATGATTTTATTTATTTGGATCCTTTCTCTTTTCTTTCTGAAAATTCTGGCTAGGAATTTATCTATACTATTAAATCTTTCAAAGAACCAGCTCCTGGTTTCACTGATCCATTCTACTAGTTTTTGTTCATTTATTTCTATGTCATTTATTTCTGCTCTGTTATTATTTCCTTCCTTCTATTAGCCTGAGGCTCCTTTTGTTGCTGTCTTTCTAGCTCCATTAGGTGTAAAGCTAAGTGACATATTTGAAATTTTTCTGGCTTCTTGATGTACGCATTATTACTATATAGTTCCTTCTTATGACTGCTTTTCCTGAATCCTAAAGGTTTTGGAGTATTGTGTTTTCATCTTTATTTGCTTCCATATATTTTTTTCTTCTTCTTCTTTAATTTCCTGGTCAACCCATTCATTCTCTAGTAGGATATTCTTTAACTTCCATCTTTTTGTGGTCTTTCCAAATTTTTTTCTTGTAGTTGACTTCAGGTTTCATAGCATTGTAGTAAGAAAATATGCATGGTTTTATTTCAATCTTGTACTTGTTGAGGACTGATTTGTGATGCAGTATGTGGATTATTCTGGAGAATGTCCCATATGCACTTGAAAAGAATGTGTATTTTGCTGTTTTAGGATAAAAGGCTCTGAATATATCTGTTATGTCCATCTGGTTCAGTGTATCATTCAACACCTTGTTTTCTTGTGAATTTTCTGCTTAGATAATATATCCATTGCTGAAAGTGGGGTGTTAATGTCCTCTACTGTTATTGTATTATTACCAATGCGCTCCTTTATGCTTGTTATT
This sequence comes from Mustela nigripes, assembly GCF_022355385.1. Taxonomy (NCBI): domain Eukaryota; kingdom Metazoa; phylum Chordata; class Mammalia; order Carnivora; family Mustelidae; genus Mustela; species Mustela nigripes. The sequence goes on from NC_081558.1 coordinate 119,980,825, forward strand.
GTTTTATGTATTTAGGTGCTCCCATGTTAGGGGCATAAATGTTTATAGTTATTAGATCTTCTTTTTGATAGACCCCTTTCTTCATCTCTTGTTATAGTCTTTGGTTTAAAAATGAGTTTGTCTGATATATATGGCTGCTCCAGCTTTCTTTTGACATTCATTAGCATGTTAAATGGTTCTCCATCCCCTCACTTTCAATCTTCAATTGTCTTTAGTTCTAAAATGAGTTTCTTTCTTGTAGGGAGCATATAGATGGTTCTTGTTTCATTTTATTTTGTTTTGTTTTGTTTTATCCATTCTGACACCATTTGTCTTTTGATTGGAACAATTAATAAATTTATTTTCAGATTGATTTTTTTTAATATAATTTTTTATTTTTTATAAACATGTATTTTTATCCCCAGTGGTACAGGTCTGTGAATCACCAGGTTTACACACTTCACAGCACTCACCAAAGCACATACCCTCCCCAATGTCCATAAACCCACCCCCTTCTCCCAAACCCCCTCCCCCCAGCAACCCTCAGTTTGTTTTGTGAGATTAAGAGTCAGATTGATTTTTGATATGAATTTAGTGTTATTGAATTACTTGTTTCTAGAGATTTTCTCTGTTCTTTTCTAGTCTTTGTCAGTTTTGGTCTTTCTTTTCCATTCAAAGAGACCACTTGAATATTTCTTATGGGGCTGTTTTAGTGGTCATGAACTCCTTTTGTGGCCCCTCCCCCCAGGAAATTGTTTATCTCTCCTTCTATTCTGAATGATAGCTTTGCTGGATAGAATATTCTTGGCTGCAGATTTTTCCCATTCAGTATTTTGAATATATCATGCCACTTTCTCTTGCCTGTCTATTTTCTGTGGATAGATCTGCTGCTAGCCTTTTTTGTCTTCCCTTATAAACTAGGGACTTCTTTTTTCTTGCTGCTTTTAGGATTTTTTCATTATCTCTATATTTCACAAATTTAACTACAATATGTCTTTGTGTTGTCTTCTTTTGTTGAGTTTAGTGGAAGTTCTCTGTGCCTCCTGGATTTGGATTAGGGAAATTTTCAGCTATAATTTCCTCAAATAAACCTTCTGTACCTTTCCCCCTTTCTTCTTCTGGTACTCCTATATAAAATGTTATTATAGTTTATGGAGTTGCTAAGTTTTCACCAAGTCTACATTAGTGACCCAATATTTTTCTTTCCCTTTCCTTTTCAGCTTCATTATTTTCCATAGTTTTATCCTCTATATCACTTATTCATTCCTCTGATTCTTCTATTCTTGTAGTCATTACATCCAGTTGGTTTCACATTTCAATTATAACATTTTCTATTTCTGCTTGACTAACTTTTATGTCTTTTATTTCTGAGTAAATGGACTCCCTGGTGTCTTCTATATTTTTCTCAAGCCCAGCTAGTACTCTTACTGTTGTTTTAAATTCTAGTTCCGTTATATTACTTATATCCATTTCCATTAGATCCTTGGCCATGACCTTCTCTTGTTCTTTCTTTTGGGGTGAATTCCTGCATCTTGGCATTTTGTTTAGGTCTCTGTCTTCTGGCATTAGGAAAGCCAGTTGTGTTTCCTACTCCTGCAAGTAATGGCTTCATTAAGAAGAGACTATATACTGGGATGCCTGGGTGGCTCAGTTGGTTAAACATCTGCCAGCTCAGGTTATGACCACAGGATCCTGGGATCAAGCCCTGCCTTGGGAATCCCTACTCAGTGGGGGGTCTGTTTATCCCTCTGCCCTTTTCCCTCCCCATTTCTCTCTCTCTCTCAAATAAATAAATGAAAATTAAAAGAAGAAGAAGAAGAAGAAGAAGAAGAAGTAGTCATATGCTGTCCAGGGTCTGGTGCTTCAGGAAGTGTTTCTGGTGTATTCTATATGTATTCTGCTACTGTGTTTTGGCTGCTCTTTCCCTCTGGTTCATCCTCAGCAGAGTTTCTCCTTGCCTGCTGTGGGAACTATTTGGGCCTTGTCCAGAGTGTGGTGATTTTTAAGTAGGTGTGCTCTGGTCTACTTGTTAAAAGAGAAGTGATACTATTTCCACTATAGCTAAAGTTTTGTAGCACCAGTAGTTGTGGTCTGTTTTGTGTGTTTGGGGGAGGGGTGGGGGCTCTGTGCTGGTCTTCTGGGGATGGCCTGCTACTCCAGTTCTCAGTCACATTCCTAGTAAAGCAGCATCCAAAGAACTCAAGGGGGCAGGGCTTTGTGTAGGTGGGTTAGGCTATAATTGTTGGCTCTGTGCTGCTTACTGAAATTAGTTTATGCTGAGGGGAGGAGGAGAGAAATGGCACCAGCCCCCTCTCTGTGTTCATGGAGTGGGATTTCATGCCTGCCACTATCTGGGAAGTCCTCATGGAAGGGCAAACAATCTCCCAGGCATCTCTCAGATCCCTGCCTTCACTCTGTGTATGTCTGTGCCACCTGCCTGCCTGGCAGTATAGTGCCACTGTGTTCTATCCCAGGCAGGGTGGCTGAGTTTTAATATTCTATACTTCAGGGACCTGCTGTGGTGAGAACCCATGCTGGTTTTCTGGGAAAGGCTCTCCCTGCACTGGGACTGGTATGGGTTTGTTTCAGAAGGGCAGTCACACCAATGCATAGGATCTTGGAGTTAGAGTAGAGCACAGCCAAAAACTGGTGTCCAGGTTATCCACTCTCAGCAGGTGTCTCAGCACCTATGCTGAAATGACACCCACTCTCTCTTTTATCCCCTGAAAGGCAATGCCACCTCTTTTGGATATGCTCCAAGAAGAGGGAACCATCTTTCCCAGTGCATCCCAGGGCATCTTTAAACCTAGCTATGCACTACCGTGCTATCTACTCTCTTTTTCCACAGGAGTACTGTATCACCTTCAAGGCTCAACACTGGCCATGACACAGACCTTTAAAACTCTAATCTTTGAACTCTGCTGATTGTAAAACTCACAATAATCAGCCATCTCATTTTCCCAGTGGCTTTGGGGAAGTGTTTTCCTTGTGTGATCTCTTTTGCATTTCCCCCTTCTGTCTCTAACCTCTCTCTGTAATCAGGGTTCCCTCCCCTCTGTAGCATCTGCTATCCTTTCCTCCCCCAAATCACATCTCAGCATCTCCTACTTTGCACTATATGACTTCTTCTCTCCTTCTAGTTGTATAATTTGTTTTATCAGTACTAGATCAATTTCTTGGATGTTCAGGATGATTTGATATTTATCTACCTGTGTTTAAGGGATAAGGTAAGCCCAGGGTTCTTCTACTACTCTACCATCTTAGCTCACTTTCATTACTCTTTTTTTTTAGGTTAAGATTTAACCATTGCATTAGTAGGGCAAATCTATGCCCAGTGAGAGAGGAAGAATTTGTCAAACCTAGCAAGCACAATAGATAACAACCAACCACCTATCTACTCTAATAAAATTCCTGAATTTTCCTCCTTCAGTTTCTATTTGTAAAGTCATAAGGGAGAAGGGTATGGAGAAGTGTGGAACTAAGCCCTAGAAATGAATTTTATGTTCTTTGATGGGATCACAATTTCCTAAAATGTTTCCTCATTTTTTAACGTGAGATTCTTTGCAATTTTTAAGCCTATTAAAATTCATCTAATTCTCCAAGGAAATAGTAATTTTCTTACTATTTTCCCCCCTTTCTGTCAAGTAAAGGGATGACATATTTCTTGGGACTAAACCAAAATGAAAAAGGTGGGAATAGAAATGAGAAAACTCCAAGAAGTGGGGATAGAGCATGGGACATCTTAAGAGAAAATGAAATTGGCACTCAAAACCATCTAATTAGTGTAAGGTATGATAAAAATGTCAGGTGTTATTAACTGAAGTAATCATCAATATATGGCCTTTGTAAAAATGAACTTTTAAAAATTTAATTTTATTTTCCATTGTTCCAAGATTCATTGTTTGTGCACCATGTTAAGGACAGCATATATTACATGGAGCACTGGGTTTGGTACATAAACAATGTAAAAATGAATCTTAGTAAGGTTTTGTGTCTACCATCAAATAAAAAAATTGTCACTGTTTTATAACAGTTGGTAGATCATGCATATGTTTAAATAAGAGGCAATTTAAAATAAAGATATTAATATAATAATTTAATTTCATAAAATATGTTTTTAATTTATTTTTTTAATGTCTTTTCAGTGTTTCAGAATTCATTGTTTATGCACCACACCCAGTGTTCCATGCAATATGTGTCCTCCATTATATCCACCACCAGACTTACCCAACTTACCAGTCCCCTCCCTTCCAAAACCCTCAGATTGTTTTTCAGAGTCCACAAGCTCTCATGGTTCATCTCCCCCTCCAATTTCCCCCAACTCCCTTCTCCTCTCCATCTCCCCATGTCATGTCCTCCGTGTTATTCCTGATGCTCCACAAATAAGTGAAACCATATGATAATTGATCCTCTCTGCTTGACTTACTTCACTCAGCATAATCTCTTTTAGTCCTGCCCATGTTGATACAAAAGTTAGGTATTCATCCTTTCTTATGGAGGCATCTTAAAATATATAATATATATATATATATATATATTTATATATATTTATATATATATATATATATATATAATTTTTTAAAGAGAGAGAGAGAGAGGAAGAAGCAGGCTCCCTGCAGAGCAGAGAGCCCAATGTGAGGCTTGATCCCAGGACCCTGGGATCATGACCTGAGCTGAAGCAGAGGCTTTAACCCACTGAGCCACCCAGGTGCTCCTGCATCATAAAATATTTTTAAAAAGAATAAAGCAAGAAGGAAAGAGTATCTTAGTGTTATGTTACTACCATGCCATCAGCTTTAGGATTTATTTATCATGGTGTCACCCAATATGTCACTCCTTTATACCATGTCTTCACAAAGAAGAAATCCATCATTGTCAGGCTTAGTGAAAAAGAAATTTATAATTTCAAGCAAAGTAAAATAATTCATTTTAGCAATTCATGTATATTGAACAAAAAGGGAAGTCATTCCTTCAATAAACAATCTTGTCTTTATAAGACTGTTAAAAGATTCAAATAACTATCATTACTTAGTTTAAATCAAGAATGGGAGGTTTATTAGTATCTTGTATAATGATTGTGGATATTTATTTTATTTTCCAAATTGTCATATTTATACATCAGTTTTGAATTAGTTTATATTTTATGTTTCAGCTAAGAAAATGGATTAAAAAGAAGGAACAGGCATGCACATATAGAAACACAGGAACTGAGAAGGTCCAGGCAATATCTGCGATCTGAAGATTTTGCCTTAAGACATGTGAAATAGCCATTGAAAATTGAATACTTTCATTATCGCTTCTAGAAAGGATCCATCTGGTATTGGTTTGAGGAGTGTTAAGGGATCAAGGTGAGAGGATGTCTAATTAATTATCTCTGACTCTCCTCTAGGTTTGTCTATTTTTTGATTTATAGTCTTTTGGATACTCATTTTCCTTCAGAAATGTCAACACCAATGCCCTACTAGTGATTGGAAATTGAACACTTTTTCAAATAGATTATTTATTATTGGCTTGATTGATGTGGAATCTCTTCAAAATGTTCAAATTGGCTTCAGTTAAAAATGAATTTTTGTATGTGATTTGAGTTGGTGAGTGTTTTTGCAGTTACATTGTTGTGTGAACATTGTAATATCATTTAAAGTTATTTTCAATTTGAGGAAGAAAGGATCATTAATTTGGAATTGTTCTCACTTAAGAAAACTCAAAATATTTAGGACACTTTTGCTGAAGAGCAAATATGAGAATGGCTCTCAAATTTAAATCACAATATTGAGCATTAGCTTATTAGAAATGTAGTAAAAAGTTTAGCAGCACATTAAAATCTTATAGGAATTATCTTGAAATTAGAAAGGTATTGGATATGAAGGAAGTTTGGGATTCAAAAAAAGAATTCGAATAACATAATTTTGCAGGTAAGGGTAGTGATTATAATTTCTTCATTTCTATAATCTTGCTCTAACTACAGTAAGCTCCTGTGTAATGTCTTCATTGAATTTTCTAAAAATTGCTTCGTGTAGAAGCTCAGAAATTTCACCATTTTTGGCAATAATTCACTTTTGAATGCTCATCTTCTAGCTTTGTTTTCTTTTTCTCTTTTGTACTGTCTATAAATTCAATAACAACTTCTTTGGGATTATGCATATTTCCATTAGTTGAGCTATTCGCTGATAAGTATTTCTTGGATTTTGGTGTAAAGACCAGAATAATTTTTAGGCCATCAGGAATATTCTTTATGATACAAACTTGATTGTAAGTTCTTTTAGCTCTAATGGCTAAAATTATTACAGAATGACTTTGTAGAGAGTAACCCAGGGAGCTTTAAAAAAATACCAGCATCTTCTTCATATCCCTAAACAATTGCACCTGAATCATTGCTGTAGGACCATAGCATTTGTATTTTCAAAATTTTGCAGGTTATTCTGAAGCACCATGAAAACTGAGAATCACTATTTTAGTTTTGTTTCTTACCAACTAATTGAGAATTTCTATAAAGAGCTACTCAAACTATAGTCTCTCCTTATTATTTCCTGAACAGAATAGTGGCTATAAATATGGCTCTGTCTGGCTTCTTCTTCTTTTTGGAAGTAAACTGTTAGGTTTACAGCAAAATTGAATGGAAATTATAGAGAATATTTATATACTCCCTGCCCTCTCACATTATCAACATCACACACCAGAAAGGGGCATTTGTTACAATCAGTCAACCTATATTGAATTAAATCTCTTTTGAGAAGAAAAAATTGGCTGATTTTTAGCACTTATCTTTATATACTATTTCCTTTTTTTTTTTTTTTTTTTTAAACAATGAGAAAAGTCACAGCCATTTCCAAGCAGAACATTTTGGGAAGAACAATATTTTGAAATTAAACTTTTTTTGTTTGTTTGTTTGGTTGGTTGGTTCGTTGGTTTGGTTTTTTCCTTTCTTAAAACCTACATGTACTTTTCTATGAGGCCACTGTCACAAACATTGCCACCATTCCCATAGTTGCAACTAGGCCAATACAAAAGGACATTGAACCCTTCAAAAACTTCTGTGAACTTATCTTTAAATGTCACACCAGAAGGAACTGATCTTCATAATAGTATTTCCAAGATAACATATCTCCAGAGTTGTTTCTTTTCCTCATCCTAATGAAATCTCATTTTCTTTGATGGTGGCCATCTCTGTGGCCATAGGGACCCCTTTTCCTTTGTCAGTCTTTCCACTGACAAAGAAATCTCTTCTTTAAAGTTGGAATGTGGGGCGCCTGGGTGGCTCAGTGGGTTAAGCCGCTGCCTTTGGCTCAGGTCATGATCTCAGGGTCCTGGGATCGAGTCCCGCATCGGGCTCTCTGCTCAGCGGGGAGCCTGCTTCCCTCTCTCTCTCTCTGCCTGCCTCTCTGTCTACTGTGATCTCTCTCTCTGTCAAATAAATAAATAAAATCTTTAAAAAAAAAAAAAATAAAGTTGGAATGTGGAAGGAGCCCTGTGTTTAACTTAGAGATTAGTATACACCATCAATATTTCCATATTTGTAAGGTAGATATGTTATTGCTAGTCTCAGTTTGATGATATGTTCTGTTATAAAAGCACATATCTATTAAAAAATTCAAGTTTTAGAATTTGAATTAATCTTTTTAATGTTGTTTTTGAATCATTCAATTATAGTTCATAATTTCAGACCAACATAGGCTGATAAGATAAAAAATTTACATCTGGAATTTAAATATAAGATAATATTTCAAATTATTATTGGAAAGAGAAATACTCATTTAATGTTCTAATTTTGTTGTAAGCTTAATAAAAGACAGCATAAAAATTACATAAAAATAAAAATTATGGTTTTATTTAACAGTATTTTAGAAATAAGATATTTAAACATTAATGCTTTTAAAATTTGAACTGTATTTCAACCTAATATTTGAAAATATGTTGTCCTAGCCTATTGAGTTAAATATAACACATATTAATATAGATTTTAGTTTTAACTTAATGTACCAAAACTCTGTTATAACAATATGCAGTATAATATATTTAAGATGTGTTTCATACTTCTAGTAACACATGATACCAGGACTACCAACAGAAAATAATGTTATACATAAATACGTAAATTTTTAGATAGGTGTTAGCTACCCAGTCCCAGACTACCATAATGGATTAATTGAAACATTGTGATAATTTTTAATAAATGAATTAGGAAATATTAAAATACATTATTTTTATTAACAGTTCATTATAGTGTCTAAGCACCACTAAAATGGCTATTCAGGAGCATAAATTAATAATGGGTCAAGAACATATTGAAGACTTGGTTAAAGAAAATTGCATATTGCCTTATCTCTCTACCCCAACGCCATTCTGTAGAGCTAATGCATGGGTGGTGCCATCAGAGAACAATTAATAAAGAATCTATGAGGACTGGGATACTTTGTTAAGCCCCCATCAATGACTAAAAGGCATTTGGGATTGACAAATTTACTTAGCCTTAGAGAAACACATCATATTTTTTCACCAATATTTCGAGTGGAATAGAAAGGATTTCCATACTGAGGCTTTTTTCTCTTGTTAAAGAGTGGAATTGACTTGAGTTGCAAATGAGCCAATTTCATAGATGGCTCCTTGTCTTAGTAACCACAGAATATGAGTTATCAGTTTTTCTGTCTCCCATTCTTTATCTTTGAAATGACGAGCTTTTCATAGGTGAAACATGAAATCTGTTCAGCTCTGAATTTCTAGTTTTTTTAAGCCATTAAAGGAAGAAACTAGTTTGTAACTTAGCAATCTTGAACCGATTAATCTGTGTAATCAATTGCCTCATTAGTAAACTAAATTATTTGAGGTGGTATTATTAAATAATTCTATGCCATAAACTCATCTTTTGCTTACATATTTTTGTTGTTTAAAAATACAAATAGAACACTAAAAATAGGTTATTATCTGGAAAATTTAGATCAAAATCATTTATTTTCAAAAGGAAATATGCCAAAAATAAAACATTTATTTCCTTTAAGATATCTATAATCTCTTTAAAACATTGAGTTTTCTTAATTTGCCAAGTGTATGAAGCCTGCCTATAAAAAGCAGACTAAATTTCACTATGTGAAAGTTGTTCCTTGTGTAATGATAAGGCATGGTATATCAAAATTTAAAAATTTAATTTTTCTAAAATATATTCACAAAATCATTTGTTTAACAAATACCTGTGTTGATACTTTGCTGGGGACTGAAGATAAAGAAAGAAAAGAATGTAGTACTGTAGTACCATTTTTCAAGGAATGTAGGACAGATATGTTACATATTTGTATATTTATATGACACTGAGATGTTAACAATATGATTTAGGACTTCAGTGAATACAAAAACTATTAGTCTGTTTGGGATAGAGGAGAAATAAAGCATTAGGGGGAAACAGTAAAACAAACATTGTAGGCAGAAGGCAGTATTGATATAAGAAATAAAGATTTCAACAAATCTAAGCAAGCCTATTAGGTTTCAGGAATTCAGTTTACAGTGTCATTTGGTGCTTGTATCAGAGGAGAAAATTCTAGAAAAGAAGGTGAAGTGATAATATGAAGGTCTTTACATGTTAACTATAATTTTAGACTATGTACATGACATGTTTAGAAGATAAAATGGCCACATAAAAATCAACTTGAAATACAATTACCAAAAATATCAGTTTCATTTTTCATTATCTCTCATTCAAAGACTCTTTCTCCTAAGACTTTGATACTAGGAAATAGTTTGTTTTTCTCAACAAGCTAGTATTGCTCTTTTCTTCTTCAGATATTAAGACAAAGCATCCTACTTTTCTTTTTCCCTCTTTATACCTAAATAGAAAACTAGATGGTGACTTCTTTAGTGGCAGAAGCAACCAAGGTCCATTTTTTCCTCACCCAGCATATATTAATTTTTTTCTAGTCTAGAACTTTCTTATAAATGAAATCATACCCTATCTATTCTTTGGTATTTGATTTCTTTTGCTCAGCAAAGTATTGCTGAGATGCATCTGCTGTATGGAGTTTGTTCCCTTTTATTGTTGTGTAGTGTTCCATGAATGAATGTGTATGGATATACCATTCTCAATCCATTTTTTTACTGATTAGTTCCTAAGACAACAAGATAGTTTCCCTATTTAGATTACTGTGAATGAATCTATGAACGCTTTTGTACATGTAACTTTTTCCAAATGATTTAATTTATTTGTGAAAATACCTATGAGTGGAATGATTCAGTTATAAGGTAAAATTACATTTAATTTTATAAGAAGCTATCAAATATTTGCCAAATGGGTATATAATTTTATTTTTTTAAATTTTTTTTTAAATTTTGTTTATTTGACAGAGAGAGAGATCAAGATCACAATTAGGCAGAAAGGCAAGCAGAGAGAGAGGGGGAAGCAGGCTCCCCACTGAGCAGGGAGCCCGATGTAGGGCTCGATCCCAGGACTCTGAGATCATGACCTGAGCCAAAGGCAGAAGCTTAACCCACTGAGCCATCCAGGTGCCTGGGTGTATCATTTTAGGTTCCCAAAAGTATTGTAGAAGAGACCTGATTGCTTCACATACAGGAGAATACATTTTGATGAGTTTTCACACATGTACATAATTATGGACATTTTCCATCATTCCTCAGAGTCCCCTTATGTGAAATTTACAGTAGTCTTTTAACTTTCTTATTAGTTTTCATAATGATATATTGAGAGGGCAGAAGTTTTAAATTTTAAATCTAATTTATTTTTATTTATTTTATAGTTATTGCTTTACGTCCTAAGAAATATTTGCTTACTTACAATTTATGAATATATTCTCTTGTTTTTTTTTTCTAGAAGTCCCATGGTTTTAATTTTTATGTTTAGCTCAATTATCCATGTAAAATTAATTTTTGTTAATGCATGAGATCAAACTTTATTTTACTTTCTCCCCATATGAATATCCAATTATTCCAGCATCTTTTTTGTTGCTGTTTGTTTGTTTTTTAAGATTTTCTTTTCTTTCCGGTTGCTTTGGAACTTTTTTCAACAACCTAACCATACATACATGTGTCTATTGCTAGGCTCTCAATCTCTTCCACTGATCCTTCTGTTTATCCTTTGTCAGTACCACACTGTCCTTAATTTCAAATCTAGTAAGTGTTGAATTCAAATATTTTAAGTCTCCAAAACAGTGTTCTTTTTCAATAACACTTAAGACATTCTGGATTCTTTGTATCTTTATATTTAAAGTGGGTTTCCTGGAGAGAACATGTAGTTGATTTTTGCTTTTTATAGATTCTGATAATCTTAGCCTTATTAGCATGCTTAGAGCAGCAATGTCTGAAAATAATGCATTGAGGGGTGTTTGGGTGGCTTAGTCAATTAAACATCTGATTTTTTATCTCAGCTCAAGTCTTGATTTCAAGGTCTTGAGTTCAAGACCCATGTTAGGCTCTATGTTGGGTGTGGAGTCTACCTAAAAATATAAAAATTTTAAAAAATCATAAAAAATAAAAACAGTTCATTGAAATGCTATTTGATACATCAAGAAATATAGAGAAAAAGGTGAAATTAATAATGCATATTTAGTTAACTATACATATCAAAAATATTATCATTTCAATAAGTAATCCATATGTTATTTGAGATTTGTATATCCTTTTTCATACTAAATTTTTAAAATCCAGGATTTTGAAATTATGTATTTCATACTTAGAGAATAATTCAATTTGGACATGAAATTTTCATTGAAAATACTCATATTTAGGTTTCATAAAATTTACAGTTGAAAATGTGGATTCACACACCCACATAGTTCCAAATGACTTAAATTATCATAACTTAATCAAATTTCAGTTTTTCTAGCTCAACTTAAATTAATTAAAATTAAATTAAAGATTTTATACCTTAATTGTCCTAGTTACATTTCAGATACCCAAAGGCCACATGTAACTAGTAGCTACCATAGTGAATATTATAAATTTCTATCATTCAAATTTAATGTAATTTTCAATATGATTGAGTTTAAATATATAATCTTGCTATTTTCTATTTGTCTTTTCTGTTCTTTCTTTTTTCCTACTCTCTTTCGAATTACTTATTTCTTCTTTAATATTTCATTTTACCTCCAGTACTGCATTAATCACTATGATTCTTTGTTTTACCTTTTATAGCTAGTCTATGGTTTAACAATATCTATATCCAAGCAATCTTTATGCTTTTGTTTTGTATAACCAAACATGACATGGTATAATTACAGTAATATGCTCGCATCATTTGTGCTCTTGATGTCCTACATCGCACTTCTACAAATATGATAAGTCCTGTATACATTATTATTTTTGCTTTAAACATTCAATTATCTTTCAAAAGAATTTTTTAAAAAGAGGGAAAATTATTGTATATTTGCTGAAATAATTGCCATGTGTGGAGATCTTCATTCTATTATGCAAATTCATTTCTAACTGGTATCATTTTCCTTCAACCTAAAGAAGTTTAAACATGCCTTATAATAGAGGTCTCAAGATTTCAAATTCTCTTTAGTTTGTCTGAAAAAACTTTGAACTTTTTAAATATTTGAAAATTCACTTTTGCTTGTGAAGCATATTTTTGCTGAACATAGAATGTTTTCCTGACTTGCAAAATTTTTCTGATGAGAAGCCTGTAGTCATTCTCATATGTGTTCTTATATCCATAATACATCTTTGTTGTCTGATACTTTTTTGATATTTTCATAACTGTTATTCTACATTTTAATTATGATTTTTTTGTTTTCTTTTTATTTATCCTATTTGCAGTTTTGCAATTTTCTTAAATCCTTAGTTTATGATTTTCACTGGTGTTGGGAAAAAATTTAGTCATCATTTTTCCAATTTTTTTTGTCCTCACTTTTAGAAATCCAAACACTCATATATTTGACCACTTGATAATTCCCATTGAGGTTATGTTCATTTTTTTCCCTCAATGTGTCATTTCCTTTTGCTTTAGTTTGGGAATTCTAGCTGTCTCAACCTTCCTGACCTCTGAACTTTGGTTCAGTAAGTCAGTGACAGCCTTCTTCTTCTTGACATTCCATTCCTTGCCTGGTAAACTTCCTGGCATGCACTTTCTAGGCAGAAAGCTTTCAGAAACAATTGGCTCCAACACATTTCCCCAATTCTTAGAGGCTATAATTCTGCACTGACTATTGTTCACTGTTTGAAAACAGTTGCTTCATATATTTTGCCCAGATTACAGCATGGGGGTACATCCAGGTCCCATTAACCATGTTCAGAAATGGAAGTCTACTCTTCCCTACATGGTTTTGACTAAACTCTGGCATTCTTTTCTAAACCACATCAGATGTCTTTTAGAGGAAAAAGAGGATAAAGATTATACAAATTATTTAGCAGTGTATGAGATAATAGAAAAATGTATGCATACATCTCTCCCTCTTTCCTGGGATGGAGCTTCTTAAACTTTTGTGATTTTTTAAGTCATAAGAGCACTAGGAACATACTTTTGTTCTAATATTTGGTCTTTGACTCTGGCTCCTGAATCCCTTGGAATTTCCTGAGTGATAGCAGTGGTTTTTGTTCTAATGATGTGACTCTGAGTGGCTTTCTGCATGGCTCCTGCATAAGGGCTGGTCACCAGAAAAACCAAGCCTTGATTAGAAGTGGGAATTTTCAGTCCCACTCTTCATTTTTTAGACAGAGGACAGAGGCTTCATGCTTATGTGAAGTCTCCATAAAAATCTCAAGATCATGGGGTTTGGAGAGCTTCAGGTTGCTGAACAGATTAATGTACCAGGTGGGTGACTTCCCCCAACTGCACAGGGACAGAAGCTCCTGTGCTTGAGACCCTCCCAGGTTCCCCTTATGTATCCTTTTATCTAGCTATTCATCTGTATCCCTTATCATATCCATTATTATGTAATAAACCAATAAATGTGTTTCCCTGAGTTCTGTGAGCTATTCTAGCTAATAATTCAGCCAAAAGGGGAGGAGATCTTGGAAACCTCTAATTTGGAGCTGAGTCTGACAGAAATTTTGGGTAACCTGGGTACCTACTACTTGTGACCGGTATTTGAAGTGAAGGGTAATCTTGAAAGACTGAGGCCTTAACCAGTGGGACTTGGCATATCTCCAGGTAGGTAGTATCAGAATTGCGTTAACCTAGAGGATACCCACCTGGTGTACAAGAACTCTTGGTGTGAGAAAAGCCCCATTCACCTCGTGTCAGAAATGTGAGTGCAGTAGCAGCATGAGAGTAAAGGAGGGATGCAGGAAAACTGAGTTTTCCCTACACATAGTCATACTGTCCCTGTGTATTCATAATTCATGCATAGATAAATATACACTTGGAATAAAGACTTTTCAGATGAGAAAAGTCTTTTCATTGTTCAAGAATATGGGAGGATTTCTGAGTTACTAGCTCTAAGTTGAAACATAGCATAACATCTGAAATAAGTTTAAAACAACTTTTTCATGACATATATCAAGGATGAATACTAAAAAAAAATGGGATGAAAACATAAAATGGGAAATATCTTCAGCTTTCTAGAAGTAGGCCAATAAATTGACCCACAAAAGGACAGTTTTAATCTAACAAATTAAAGTAGAATAAATGCTTATAATATGTATTGATAATAGCTTCACACTATTTATGGATTATAATAAATTTATATACATGACCTCATCTTATTAAAATAATAAGCTGTGAGGAAGGCAAGGCAAAGTTATCTCCAATTTCAGAATTAAATTTGTGATAATTAATGTCAAAGACATTACCATACAGGAGAAAAAACATAAACCTGGTTTTTAGACAGACCTGTATTCAAATATATGCCATAGAAATATTTAATCTGTGTGAGCTTCAATTTCACTATCTAAAAAACGGTGAAATAGAAATAGTTATAAAGAAAGAAGTTTTAAACCAACTGTTTTAACTCAACATTTTGGCTGAGTCAAGGGTATAATTTACTATGGATAAAAGCTAAATGAAGAAATACATCTCATTGGCATAACAGAAACCTGAAAAAGTTGATCTGAATAAAATTAGACTTCATGGAACAAATAACCCCAAAAAACACAGGAGCTTAAAATGCAGACTATAATGAAAGTTTATTGAAAAATTCAGTTGTCTTAAAAAAAATTAGATCAGAAAAATTTTAACTGAGAAAAAATAGGTTAGAGAGAAAGAGTAGCCAGAATAAACTCACAACAGAAGTCGTGATGGATAAAATTAACATGAATCAAATTTGATTTATAATGCCAATCCTTATTGTGAAATTACTAGGTTAAGTAATAAACAATAAATCATTTATGTTTTCTGTATAGAATTTAATTAAATAATTTAGTGCATTACTATTTGTTCTGGAAAATTGTTTCTTAATAAAATGTCACCAATGGTATAATTGTCACTTTTTTTCTATTTATAAACACAAAGACAAAAAATTCTTTTGTTTTACCATAGTAGCTCAAAATATTTTATACTTTTAAAAACTTCTATGTGGAGTTATTATGAGTAAATAATATATATACATAAAGGTACCTATCACAATGCCTTGGCATAGGAAGCACTAAATAAATGTGAAATTCAGGTTTGACTATCTAGAGTACACTTTGACTCCACCATTTCCATTCTGCTTTTGAACAAATTAATTAGACTCTTCATGTTTTTCCCACAATAAAATGGGAACAATTTTAGCAGAGATTTTGTACAGATTGAAGTAGATACTGCATATATATTATTTAGTATAATTTAAAACTGTTATTATCGCTACTATTACATTATTACTTGAGAGGGCACAGGTCTGCAATGACCTTGATGACTCAGTACCCATGAGTCGGTCAGTTTCTGGGAACATTGATGAAGATATTTGTACATTTTTACACCAACATGATAGTGTGTTAATTACTCTAACTTCACTGTGATCCTGTTATTTGATAGAACAAAGCTTTCAATTTTGTTCTTCAGGTGTAACATGCCTGCTCTTGGTTGTTTGTGTTACCATAGAAATACTAAAATCAGCTTGATAAGTACAAATACATGCAAACACACACACACACACACACACACACACACACACTGTCCAGGGTTTTTAGATTTGGACTGTACACTCTTTAGATCAACTTAGAAGGAACTGATATCTTTAAAATATTGAATCATTAAACCATAAACCTGATATATTTATATCTTCTTTATTTTCTTTCCATAAAAATATCTGATTTCCTGTTGGATAGTCATGTGTAACTTTTGTTAGATTCATCCCGAGATACTTAATATTTAATTCTATTATAAATAGTATAGTTTAAAAATATTTTATTTTGATTGATATTATATATTGATTATATATATTATCCTTGTATCAGGCAAACTTGCTGATTCATTTGTTATAATAACTTAAGGGAAGATTTCTTTTCATTTTCTACATACATAATCATCTCATCTATGAAAAGTTAGGAATTTTTTTCTTTCTTTGCAGTTTTCAAATGTATTATTCTTTGTCTAGGTTTTGTGAACTAACTAGGACATTCAGTAAAGTGTTGAATAAAAATGTAAGCAACATTGCCTGGTGCCCATCAAAGAGTATGTTTTCAGTATTTTACCATTTAGTATGATATTTGCTACAAATTTTTGGTAGATATTTTTAATCAGATTAAAGAACTTCCTATCTTGTCCTAGATTGTTAATATCAAACACTATTTCTCATTATCATATTGATCTATTAAGGTAGCAAACTAAAATAATTGATATTCTAATGTTAACCTAATCTTGCATGAAATAAACTCATCATGATCTGGGATATTAAGTTTGCTATGCTATGCTGGATTTTGTTTCTTAGTATTTTGTTTAGAAGTTTTACATCTACTTTCATTAATGAGATTGGGTTATGGGTTTTCTTTCTTGTACTGCCCTTGTAAAGTGTTGATATCAAGGTTGTATTAGTCACATCGAGTTTGAAACCGTACTATCATTTTCTAGTATACTAAAGTTTCGTGTAAATTGATATTATTTCCTTACTTCTTTGGTAGAATTTACCAGCGAATCCATGCAGACCTGGAATGTTCTTTATAAGAAGATTTTAAATTATGAATTTAATTTTTAATAACCAAATAATTATTTTTACTTGTTCTTTCTTGTACACATTTTTACATTTTTAAAAATATATTATTTTGTTTTGACAGAGAGAGATGGTTAAAGAGGGAACACAAACATGGGAGAGTTGGAGAGGGAGAATCAGGCTTCCCAATGAGCAGGAAGCCTGATGCAGAGCTCTATCCCAGGATGCTGGGATCATCACCTGAGCCAAAGGCAGATGCTTAACAACTAAGCCACACAGGAACCCTGTATATATACTTTTAAAACATTTTATTTGTTTGTTTGTTTATTTATTTATTTATTGGAGAGAGAGAGAGAGCGCACACTTGCACGCACGTGTGCGCCTGAGCATATGTATATGCATATGCATGCATTGGGCAGGGCAGAGGGAGAGGCTGAGAATGTCAAGCAGATGCCAGACATGGCACTGAACATAGAGCTTGATTTGGGGCTTGATCCCATGATTCTTAGATTATGACCTGAGTGGAAAGCAAGAGTCAGAGGCTTAACCTACTGAGCAACCCAGGCACCCCTTTCTTGTATAAATTTTTAGTATCATGTTTTTCTAAAAAGTTATACATTTTTATCTAAATTTTTAACATTACAACTTTATGTAATAATTTATTATCTATTTAACACTTAATTTTTAGTATCAAAATATTTTTTCATCTCTGTTATAGGCTATTTATGCCATAAACCATACCTCCCCCTTCTTAAAAATATTTGCTTCATGTTTATTATTTGTTGTTAGCTTTTTCAAAGAATTAACATTTCAATATATTGATCATCTCTATTATAGTTTTAAAATTTACTATTATCAATTTTTATTTATATTATATCTCTCCTCTTACTTTGCTGTTTATTTTGTTGCTCTATTTCCAGCTTCTTGGGTTAGTCATTTAAATCTTCACATTTCCAGCCTTTCTTATTTCATTGTACCTTCTTTTAAGTTTATAAACTTCTCTTTATTACTGTTTCAACTGTGTTTACAGGTTATTATACAAAATATTTCCAATATAATTCAATTTAAAATATTTTTCTGATCTCTGTTGTTATTTCTTTGATTTAAGGTTAACTTTATTTCATATTTGGAAAACACTAGAATTTTTCTAGTTGTCATTTATTATGGTTGTTCAGTTAAATTGTACTGTGGTCAGAAAACATTATTTATTTTGCCAATTCTTGGAAGTTATAGAGTTTTTTAATGAATGAGAATATCATAAATTCTGTGAATATTGCTTTCTTGTTTGATGGGAAAGTGTGTCTTAAATGTGTCATGTTCCATGTTCCCACATTTTGTTCAGTGTTGTTAGTTATATATGTTAACATAAAAACATATTTCCATAAAAAATAACCATATTTTCCAAAAAAAGTGAGAAAAGTAGCATTATTTTACATTTTTATAAGACTCTTCAATGTCTCTTTGAATGTAACTAAATTCTCATGTCTGTTTTTGCATTCAATGTGTTACAACATGTTGTTTTGGTTGAAGTATATATAGAAAATCTGTCCTCAAACAGATATGCAGTTGAAAAGCAGAGGAAGTCATAGATCCACTGAAAAGATCTTAGGACCACCGGGGATTATCAGAGCACATTTTGGTAACTGGTCTAATTTCTCTATTTTGTTAAATATTATGAAACAGTGATTTTCCAATTCTATCATTAGTATTTAAGAATCTTTCTATCTTCTTTTAGTGTCTGATTTCTTTTGTTTTTTTTTTCTTTGGCTATATCTATTTCAACAATAGTATGGCCTATCATGTCTGTTCATGCTTGGTTCCTTCTAATTTAGTCCTTTTTTCTAATTATTAATTTTTTTCCAATTATTTCCTGGGATCTTTTAGTTCCCTTTCATTCTTTCCTCATCTCATTTTTTTCAGTTTTATTTTTTCCACCATAGTTTCTATTTTTTTCATAACATCTGTATATTCTTATATAATTATTAATTTGTAGGTTTTCTCTGCATTATGGCACCTTTTTTTGGTGTTCTCAATTTTTGTAGATGACTATTCTCATTATTCTTTTTTATTTCAACAGTATGTTAGTATAGGTTTGAATGCAATCAGATTCTGTTCTTGTCTAAGTGTAGTGAGTTTTCTTATATGTTTAGAAGTTTGAGTCAGAAAAGTGTTTCTAGTTTAACAGCTCCAGGGCTGCCTTTGGGATTGTGATGAGTTACCCTGATACCCAGCCTTGAGATGTTGTTAGAATTGCTGGGGGTCTCAGTATGAAGAAGCCTTCAGCTCTCAGCCTCCTTATAGATTAGCTCAGACTCATGCCAAAGAGCTGTTCTGACTCCAGAACTCCCTGTGTGGTCAAAACCAAGCCTATGGTTGTGCTTTTATTGTGGTGTGATCGTTATCTGTGCCTGATCTTGCATTTTTCCCTCTCCTTCTCCTCTTTCCACATGTATTGACCCCAAAGACACTCAAGAAATACCTAGATACAGTAACTGCCCACTTGGAGTCGGCTTCCATAGGATTAATGGTGAGTATTGAAAAATTCTTCTCAGTCATTTCTCCAAAATTTGTCACATGTCTTCTCTCTTTCTTTCCACAAATCACAAAAGAACCTTTCCTTCCTTTCATCCTCAATTTGTTCTATTTCTTAATTTGTGTCTTTCTCCCAGTTGTTTTATCTCAGTGTGAGCCAGTTTTTCAT
This sequence comes from Mustela nigripes, assembly GCF_022355385.1. NCBI lineage: Eukaryota > Metazoa > Chordata > Mammalia > Carnivora > Mustelidae > Mustela > Mustela nigripes. Next base: position 120,000,508 of record NC_081558.1, read on the forward strand.
TGAGTATTTCAATAGCTGCAAAGCCCAGGTCACAGCTGATGCTCAGTTCTTCCCAGAGACCCTGTGAACTTACTTAACCAGGTCTGACAACTGTTCTCAGATCCACTGGACGAGTTCTTCACTCCACAGGGGGTGATCTTGTTTGCAGTGGGGAGTACTTCTTGGCTGGGTACCCAGGGTTTTTTTTTTTTTTTTTTTTTAAGATTTTATTTGACACAGAGAGAGAGAGATCACAAGTAGACAGAAAGGCAGGCTGAGAGAGGAAGGGAAGCAGGCTCCCCGGTGAGCAGAAAGCCCGATGTGGGGCTCGATCCCAGTGGGATCATGACCCAAGCCAAAAGCAGAGGCTTTAACCCACTGAGCCACCCAGGCGCCCCTGGGTTCCCGGTTCTTAGGACTACTGAGATCCCCTTCTCTTTTCTCCATTTGCTCTCACACAGTGGCTCTACTGCTAAATATCTTCACATAGTCGGATTTATAGAGATGGATAGCCACCTAGTCCTACTGAAAACTTTATTTTTGGCTTTTTATTCTGCTATGCTGGTTGCTCCATCTTTGTTTGCTTGTTTGTATGTTTGTTTACTGGAAGGGTTGAGAAGACTTTTAATATACATTTGTTATCTTCTTATCATTTATCAGAGGTGATTTTTTTTATGTTTTGCAAATATGTACACCTTTTAAAGATATGCTTCCTTTTCTTCATCTCTTCTGGGATCCCTCCACTTCCATCTTAAGCTTGCTCATGGCATTTCCCATTTAGGCAGCACCCTCTCTCTGCTGCCATTACTAGTGTAACACTTGTCTCTGCACTCTTTCATTCTGTTCTCAGTTTTGTTTTGTTTTGCTTAGATGTATGGATATCTAATTTAGATTTTTTTCCCCCCACAATTTCATTGTCGTGTTTAGTTTCCTGGAGGGGTAGTAGGTAGTATCATGTCTTTTGATAACTCAGTTTTGGTTTTTGGTTTTTGGTTTTTGTGCTTTTTTTTTTTTAAGATTTTCTTTATTTATTTGAGAGAGAGAGAGAGAGCATGAGAGGGGAGAAGGTCAGAGGGAGAAGCAGAATCCCCATGGAGCTGGGAGACTGATATGGGACTCGACCCTGGGACTCCAGGATCATGACCTGAGCTGAAGGCAGTTGCTTAGCCAACTGAGCCACCCAGATGCCCCTCAGTGTTTTATAAAGTGGAGCCAAACCTCAATTTTTAATTGACATAGTTCTTTCACCTCTTTTGTTATTACGGGCAACTAAAAATTGTGTAATTTTTTACTTTCCCTCTCATCATTGAAACTTCTATTTTGTTGCATATAAAAATAATTTCAAAGTCTTAGTTGGCATGCAGTTACTAATATGATCGTAGCTACTCATATAGCACTGGAGGCTACAGCTCTTGGGAGGAATGGCAAGAATGGATCTAATTTGGGGCAGATATGGGGCAGCCTATCTCCTTTTATGGTCTATGTCTGCCCATCAATAACTAGGTAGAGTTTTCAATTCAGTCTCTTGAAGTGAGATAAATGTTTCATCAAATGATTTATATCCAAATTCAGAATCATTTACCCAAGGAATTGCTACATATAAATACTGTTTATAATTTCATAACAGATGAGAGCCCTCTGAAATAAGCATTCAATTTGTATCATATACATACCATTCCATTTTTAGAGCTTCTAAAATATATTAAATTTATTTTGTATATTTGACATATAAACACATATATTCCGTGTATGTTAAATGAAATAAAATATTCTCTATGTATTTGACATACTACTCAAGAAAAAGAAAGTTACCCAAAGCTTTGAGAACCAGTGTGTACCCTACAAAATCACATCCTCTGTTCTCCATTTATGTAGATAAATATTATCCTCAATACTGTTTTTCTTATAAATCTTTTATTTAAAAATAAAGCTATTATAAGCATTCTTATCCATGTTTCCTAGTAAACATATACAAGACATTCTGTGGGGAACATACATAGGAGTGAAAGTGCTGGATTTTAAAGTATGCAATTTCCACATTTATTAGATAATGCAAAAGTCTTTTCCAAAATGCTTTAAAATTTTAAATTTAAAAAATTAAAATATCTATATTGTTATCAGTAATTGCAAGAATTCTTTTTCTATAAATATTCTTTGCACTTTGTATTTTCTTATTAAAATTTTTTGCTGTTAAATTAACACTTTCTTACTAATAACTAAACATCTTTTTCTATGATCATTCACTGTTTGTTTTAGTGAACCAGTTTAAACTGCCTTTGCTTTATGTTGGAGAAGATTATAAGGTTTGAGGGACACAGTGGTGGAGATGGTAGCACTGTAGGGCTTTCTGGTAGGCCCTACAGTCAGTGAAGCCATCTGCTCTTGTATGCCCTCTCTTCCCCATGAATCCCCCCTGCAACCCCCAGCATGATTTTGAATATAAAACTTTCACTTTATGAACAAACTTTCTGGGCTCTGACACAAGTGTGATTGATATTTCTGTTCATAGAATCATCTGATATCCTTCTATAGTGGGGTCAGTTTCAATCAATTCCACATAGTCATTTTCTTTTGATGGACTATAATGAGCAGTTATCTCAGTCACATTTCCAGACTGAAACCTGTGAGGTTTCTGCTGAGAAGCTTTCTTTGATTTCTGCCAAAAAGTCTAGTCTATGTGTATTTTAGTTTCCAATATATGTAGTATCACTTGAGTCTAATGAGGGTCAGGTAGGACTGCCTGTGCTATGGACCTCTGGAATATTCTATCCTGTAACTCAGATTTACATTATTTTTGGTGACTTTGTTAATTAGACCTTCATCTCAGATGAGGAATATGATTTTACCCAAACCCAGAAAACCCCACCTAGCTGAGTGTCCCAATTTCTGACTTGGTCTGTGAGAAACAGTAGCTTATTTCTCACAGTTTAAGGAATGATTCTAAATATTCCAGGTGTTGCAGTTCTTGGGAATGTCACAAACTGGACTGAGCTCTGAATTTCAGTTGGAGTTATTAGCAGCCTGGAATAACTGCAGCCATAATTCTTTGAATACATCTTCCTCCAAGAAGCCAGCTATCATGATATCATTAATTGCAGGGCTCTTACTTGTTTTGTTTATTTTTTTTAAAGATTTTATTTATTTATTTGACAGACAGAAATTACAAGTAGGCAGAGAGGCAGGCACAGAGAGAGGAGGAGGCTGGCTCCCCGCCGAGCAGAGAGCCCGATGCGGGGCTTGATCCCAGGACCCTGGGATCATGACCTGAGCCTAAGGCAGAGGCTTTAACCTGCTGAGCCACCCAGCACCCCGCTCTTACTTGTTTTAATTTGATTCAGTCAAAGTCTTGCCTTGCTAGGTTATGGCAAAATAAGTCCACAGCATTCAAATCTCAATAGTAGTAAAAAAAACCTAAAAATGGACAAAATATTTGAACACACACTACACCAAAGAAGCTATATTATTGCCAATAAGTACATAGAAAGATGTTGAACATCTTAATTTTTATAGGAATGCAGATTGAAACCATCACGAGATGCCACTACAAACTTATTAGAATAGCTGAAAATTAAAGTTTGAGCATTTCAAATGTGGGTGAGAAAACTGAGCAAATGGAACTGTCACACACTGCCAGTGGAATGTAAAATAAGGCACTGCTTTGGAAATGTGTTTGGCATTTTCTTTAAAAATACACATTTTACTATACAACTCAGTCATCCCAATCCTTGGTATGTATTCTAAAAAATGATATCATGTATCCATATAAAGGTGTATATATCATAATTTGATTTGTATAAGCCTAAAACTGGGAAAAAACAAATTAAAGTATATCCATCTAATAAAATACTAAAAGAAATTAAAGAAATAAGCTTTTATTACAACAACATGAATGAAATTCAAAATAAGTATCTGAGTGGAATGTAGCCAAGCACAAAAAATGTATGTTGTATGATGTCATTCATATAAAATTCCAGAAATTGCAAACTGATCTATAATGACAGGAAGAATTTTGTAGCATATGCGGGAACAGGGAGAAATGGAAGGGAGGGATTGCAAATGAAGGACTTTGGGAAGTTATTATTTTTACTGTCTTGATTATGGTAATAGCTTTGATTTGTATACATGTGATATTTATCAAATTATACATTTAAACATGTAAAATTTATTGCATCTGAATTACTTCTCAATAAATTTGTTTTAAAAATAACACATATCTTCTATTCTTTACATAGAACATTTCTCTCCTAATTCTCTCCTGATTCTTAATTTCCTCCTGAATTATAATTTAAAAATATATAAATATAATTAATCCTTGTGTTAATTCACACTTTCACGGCATATCAAGTTTCCCAATCTTTTTGTCAGGATCGTCCTATGGGCATCATTTAATCTTACAGTGTATACACTAAGGATTGTAGAATGAACACTGTATAAAGCAACCTTAAAATGTACTGTGGAAGTTTCTCAAGCAGATTAAAAATAGATATACCATATGATCTAATCATTCCACTGTTGAGTATTTACTCAAAAAATGAAAATACTAATTTGAAAGATATATACATGGCTATATTTATTAGAGCATTATTTATGAGAGCCAAGATATGGAAGCAACTTAAGTGTGCATCAGTAGATGAATAGATAAGAGCAAGTGGTATACACACCACACACACACACACACACACACACACAGTGGAATATTATGGAATCATACGAAAGAAAAGATCTTGACATTTTAAACAACATGGATGGACCAAGAGGGTATTATGTTAAGTGAAATAAATCACACTAAGAAAGACAAATACTACATTATTTCACTCATATGTGGGTGAAGCAAAAACAAGAAGCAAAATCAGACCTATAAATACAGAGAGAGAACTGATGATTACCAGAGGAAAGGAAGTTGAAGAATGGGCAAAGAGAGTGAGGGGGAGTGGGAGGTGCAGGTTTCCAGTTATGAAATGGATAAGTCATGTGAATAAAAGATACAGCATGGGGAATATAGTCAATGATATCTAATAGCATTGTATCTGTGACAGGATAGTAGTTACACTTGTGATAGAGTAGCGTAATATATAAACTTGTCAAATCACTATGTTGTAAACCTGAACTAATATAACATATGTTAAGCATACTCAAAGGAAAAAAAAATTCCAATATAGGACTATTTGTAAAAAAAAAAAAAAAAAAGAAAAGAAAAGAAAAGAAAAAAGAAAGAAAGAAAGAAAGAAAAAAGTATTGCAACTACCTCCAAAATTGGAGGTTCTGGAATCTATTTTGAGACCAACAATAGTATTTTAATCTTATATTTATAAATGATTTTACAGTAACAACATTCTTTTACTTGTATGTTTTTTAAATTTTCCTAGCACAAGGCTGTGATTTATTGGTCTCTTGGATATTCAAAAGCATAGAAAACTTCTATATTGATATACATGGAGACATATCATTTCTGAATCATGGCAGAAAAAGTTCCTTTGTTTGCTAAATAAACCGACTGTAGTCTGCACTATTGATTTTTTTTTAAAAATTAGTTGTAGTAAAATACACATAATATAAAATTTACCATATTAACCATTTTTAACTATATGGTTTAGTAGTGTTAAATATATTCATATGATTGTACAACAAATATCCAGAACTCTTTAACCTTGTAAAACTGAAATTTTGTACCTATTGAACAACTCATTTTGCCTTCTTCCCAACTTCTGGAAACCATCATTTTACTTTCTGTCTTTCTGAATTTGAGTACTCTAGGTACCTTTTAAAAGTGCAGTCTTACATCATTTGACTTTTTAAAATTTGCTTTATTTTACTTGGCCTAATCTCAGTAAAGTTCACTGATGTTAAAACATGTATCAGAGGGTGCCTGGGTGGCTCAGTCAGTTAAGCGTCTGAATTTGGCTAAGGTCAGGATCTCTGGGTCCTGGTAGGGAGCCCCCCACTTTGAGCTCTGTGCTCAGCGGTAAGTCTGCTTCTTCCTCTCCCTCTACCCTTCCCCCTACTTATGCTCTCTCTTGGTCTCAAATCAGTAAATAAAAATATTTAAAAAATAACATGTGTCAGAATTCTTATCCTTTTTTAAGGTTGAGTAACATTTCTTTTTTTTTTTTTTCAGTGTTCCAAGATTCATTGTTTTTATTCACCACACCCTGTGCTCCATGCGATACATGCCCTCCTTAATACCATATACCATATTTTGTTTATCCATTCATCCACTGATGAACACTTTGGCTTATTCTACCTTTTGCCTCTTGTGACTAATGTTCCTGTTGTACAAATATCATTTTGAGTGCCTGTTTTCCATTCCTTTAGGTTTATACCCAGAAGTAGAATTGCTGGATCATAAGATAATTTTATTCTTAATTTTTTAGGAAACGCCATTCTATTTCCCATTGTGTCTGCATGATTTCACATGCTCATCAACAGGACATAAGTGTTCCCTTTTCTCCACATCTTTGCTAACACTTCTTATTTTCTGTTTTGTTTTGTTTTTTGACAGGTGTGAGGTATATTGCATTGCTTTGATTTGCTGATTTTGTCTTACACTGGAGAAAATGGATCTCATAAAAATTACACTTCAATAAAGATCACATAACTATATTGCAGAGCTTAAACATAAATATAAATCTGACTCACAGTCTAGTTTTTGTCTATACTTTTAATATATATATGTATTATATATGTGTGTGTATATATATATATATATATATATATATATATATATATATAGTATGACCCCAGATATATATAGGATCATGTCACTTTCTTGCTTAAAACCTCCAGTTGATTCTCCCATATATATATATATAGATAGATAGATATCAACCTTCAGTTGATTCTCCCATATATATCTATATCTATAGATATAGATATTCTCTTTATGTAAATAGAATCAAATAGAATCAAACTCCAGGCATGACCTGCAAGGATATGCAAATCTAGACCCTGCCTTTCTCATTGAAATTTCCTTAATCTGTACTTCCTTCACTCAGCCTTTTTCAGAAGTTGCCTCTATGCTTCTTTTCCTCAGTGCACACAAACTCACTTACTCATCAGGGCATTGTCAAAACTGAAGGCTCTGAGATTTTTTATTTTATTTTTTATAAACATATAAAATATTTTTATCCCCAGGGGTACAGGTCTGTGAATCGCCAGGTTTACACACTTCACAGCACTCACCATAACACATACCATCCCCAATGACCATAACCCAACCACCCTTCTCCCAACGCCCTCCCCCCAGCAACCCTCAGATAAAAATCTCAGAGACTGAAGGCTCTGAGATTTTTATCTGACTCACAATTGTACAGGTTAGTCTGCTGTAGTTTCACGGATGTTAGCAAAACATAAGAGATTCTTAACCTAGACTTAAAAGTTTTGATTACCCCCAGGAATATCAGTTACCAGAATATCAGCACTTTCACCAGTTCCCTGAGTGACAATACTCAAAGCTTCAAAAAAAGAAATCCGGGTGACACTTACACATGCAGTCAGATGCCCTACACTAATCTCAAGCTTCAAGAATGAACATTATTCTAATGATGGCAAACTTTACTGATTTTTGCTTTCTACCGGGTGGCATAATCTGTATTATATTGAATGAAAACAGCCCTGACATTTACTGTGAAAGAGACACAATCTCGATCTTCTAATGTGGTTTGCTATTCATACATCCTTAAAAATATGGTATGAAACAAAGATAACCAGGAGCTCTGCTCACATGATGTGCAGAATGTCACAATTTTAATTTCCTTTAATTGTCTTTCCAGTATCTGTAATATTTAAAATTTTCCTTGCTTATCTCCTTATCAGGAGCCCTCCTTCCCAACACTCAGCTCCATGAGAACAGAAATAATCTACAAAATTCTCTACAGTATTCTTGGACCCTATAACGTGGCACAAAAGTGCTTAATAAATATTTGAGGAAAGAATGAGTGAACCAGATATTACTGCCTTGGTTAGAACAAGCTTTATCATATGGTTCTGTGATGGTTTCTTCTTGACTTTCATAGAATTCTGAGGTGGTTTCTCTTTTTGGTTTTTATTTCTATCTAGCCTGTTGTATGAAAAATGAGACTATGAATTTTTTTTTTTTTAGGATTTGAGAACGTGCTTATGTGTGTTGTACTTCCCTCACATTAACAGAAAAGCTAATGCAGTGTATACATTATTGTGAAAATAGGCAAATAATTGTTAATCTAGATCCATATAATGAAACTAATTTAACATTGTGATGGGCTCACTTGCATGCTATGCTGATTTTTCTGGCACTTGTAGATGAAATTCCGTACTGAATTCTGTAAATCAACCCATTCACTAGCCAGCAACGTCGTCTGGATTACTCACTTTGTGGGTTTTGGGGATAGAAGACTCTGTGTGTGGGATCATCATTATCCCAAATGAGTGCAAAAATGTTAATAAAGTACAATACAAACAAAATGGAAAGTTGAATTGCTGTTTAAATTGAAATCTTATTATCTAGGGACCCCTGGGTGGGTCAGTCGGTTAAGTGTTCTGACTCTTGTTTCGGCTCAGGTCATGATCTCAGAATCATGAGATCAAGCTCCACACAGGGCTCTGTGAACTCGGTTCCAGAATCTCTCTCCTCCTTCCTTCTCTGTTTCTCCTTCTTCTCACTGGCTCTCTCTCTCTCTCAAATAAATAAATAAAATCTTTTTAAAAAATCTTGTTATCTAGGTTGATGTTATTTTCCTGGGTGGATGGTAAAAGCCTAGTCTTACAAAAATACCTTCTTCTCTGCCCAACTGTTTCTTATAGGTCAGTATTGAGACACCACACTGCTGTTAGGTCACCTAGTCCATGTTTTGTGAGAGAAATATGCTCTTCTCTTGGGACAGCATCAGTCAATCAAAGTTGTCAGCCTAATAAATGCTATGTGTGAAAAACTCTATCTTACACTGTTTTTTCAGCATCTAAAATATGCAAGAAACTTTGCTATTTTATTAATTTAACCTTATTAGATAGTTACAACCTTCACTACTACCAGTACTATTATTATTACTACTTCTTCTCTTAATAATATTTAAATAACACTTTAAAAATGAAGTGAGTCAGTGAAAGTTTAGAGAAGTTATTAACTTGACCAAGGACACAAAATCAAATGTGAAAAAGCCAGCATTATGTTTTCAGTACATTATACATATTAGGATGAACAAACTTCATTGTTCTCTATCTGTGAAGTTACCAGTTGAGGGATGAATAGCATGTGTACTCCCTCCTGGATGATTGGAAATCTTCGAGATGAGGTCCTGGCTATGGAGAATGATATACTTCCTGTACTTTGCATTCTGTCAAATGACGAAAAGAGGAGTTTTTACAACAGAGTGTTGCCTTTTTAATGAAATTGCAGTTTCTAAACCTAGGATGTGCAAATAAAGTGTGATATATCCCTTGTAAAAGGTCAGTTTCCATATATGTCATCTTTCCACAGTTAGACCTTTTGATTTATTTTAAGTAAATTGTTCACAAGCAACAAAAGGTGTTTTTAATGTTTAAGGTTCAAGTGAGTTCTCTGAAGGATTTATTTTATTTTTCATGTATGCCAGCCAATGTATTTCAACATCCCTGATATCTCCATTCATTTTTATAATATAATTTCATATCTAATAAACATGATAAGACTACATCCTATCAAAAGCTTTAAGATTCACAGTCCACAAAAAAGAATAATACAATGTTAAAAATCAAAGAAAGACCTTATGCCTTGAACAAACCATCCAGATAAAACCACAGCTATTTTATTCAAGATAATAAATAACCCAATGCCTTCATTAACCTTTATTCTTTATTATTAGCAGTCTTGGCACCATCGCTCTGAGCTCAGCCCAGCAGGCTGTCCACAAAGTGACATTTTAGAGATTGGCAAAGCAATGCACTTTGTGTCAAGGTAGACTATCTTGAATTTTTGTCCTTCACAGCAGGAGAGAGCCTCTCTGGATCCTTTTGTCCTTTTGAATGCATGAACACATAGACATATGAATATAAGAATTTTTCTTGTCAATATGAAAAACAAATTATTCACCTTTCTTATTTAAGATAGAAGGCCAGGTATTTGAGGTGATTGAAAGGTGTCTTAAACCAAATTCAACCGAAGAAGAACTTAAAATAAACACAATTGTTTGAGACTTCCTTAAAGGAAGCATTTCATTTCATAAAGATGCAATGGGTATTTAAGTAGAATACTTTCTGGCCTGTCATTTGTTCTCATAATGCAAATAATTATTTACAGAAAATAGATAAGCAAGATGTGATAGTCACAAAACAAATGGTTGTATTTGGAAGTGACAAAGAGGTGTACATAGTAACATCCCTAGATCTTAATAACATAAAGTTGAATGAAAAAAGAAGAGAGATTTGTGCATATAACAAAACATCATATAAGTTAATTAAAAAGCATCTATTCAAGCTAACGATACACATATTTTAGAAACAATATATATTAAACATTTAACAATTGTTGTTAAGGTTGAGAGTGTGTAAAAGGAGACAGAATGCAAAATAAAAATAAGTGGGAACCAGCAGATAAAATGAGAGAAGGGATGTGTGGACCATGATGATGGTATGCCATATTGAAAAATTAACATTATACATAACATAATTAACATAAACTTCTTCTTATGAGGGCTAAATATAAATTTCACTGTGAATTGGCCCTGAAGAACATTTGAGACTCTTGTTCTTTCTTCCATTAAAAGAAAAAAGTGTATTAATAAAAAAAAAACATCAAATACATAGATTGTGTGCAGGGCCAAGTTTAGTTAAAATTATAAAATAGAAAAATATTTTTTTCCAAGGTGATCTCTTTGAACGCTTTCTTCACTTCTATGACTTGTGATTAAAAACACAAGACTGCTTCTCCTTCTAGATGTCATAATTTAGTACGTCAGGATTGTTGAAACATAAGCCACAACCTACTCAGGAATACCTGGGACACAAAAACAAGAGAAACAAGAGAATAGAATAATCACATTTACTTAGTTCCTAATAAACTCCACTATTCACTATGTATTTTGATTTTACAAATTTTTGAAGGGCTTTTTGGTACAAAGGACTTGCTCTATAAATACCAGAGTGAACAACACAAAGTCCATGTCATCTTGGAGTTTATTTCTTTGGGGAGATCAACAATGCACAAATAAATTTATAGCATCATGTAGTAGTAAATGCTGTAAGAAAAATAGAGAGGTGGTACATAGTGATAGGGAAGCTATCACTATAGAGAAATAAAGAGGAGAGACTCTGAGAAATGACATTGAGTAGATCCCTGAATGGCACAGGAATCTTAGGGACATCAATTGTTAATGTAATTGAGATTCAAACATGGCTCTGTATTAAAAAATCCATGTAGTGGGGCACCTGGGTGGGCTCAGTGGGTTAAAGCCTCTGCCCTCTGCTCAGGTCATGATCTCAGGGTCCTGGAATCGAGCCCCGCATCAGGCTCTCTGCTCAGCGGGGAGCCTGCTTCCCCCTCTCTCTGTGCCTGCCTCTCTGCCTACTTGTGATCTCTGTCTGTCAAATAAATAAATAAATTCTTAAAAAAAAAAATCCATGTAGTAAGGTTGGGTTTTCTGACCATAAACTCAGGTATCCAAATAATTACTTTTCTTTAATCCTACCTCAACTCTATTTGCCATCCAAATGATGGCAACAAACAACTTAGTAAATACAAGGACAATAGTGATTTCTGATTTAAACTAAGTCAGTGCAATATTGCAATCACTCTAACATTCTTGCTTTCTCCATAGGACTTAGCTAAGCGATAGTGGTGGTAAAGATGAAGGAAGGGAGCTATGCAGCATTATGGTTTCAAGTGATTTAAATAAAAGGGTATGTCCTACAGTTGCTCCACACTCGCATCCACCAAAGTGTATAAATCTGTCTAGGCCATTGCATTGTCATCCTCCACAATGGTATCCTTATTCTGTCTTCCTCTCTGGTCTCTGGTCATATGGTCCAAATGTTTTCTGTGGCACTGTCACCTTATTAAAGACACAGAACTCTGTTTTTTCCTCACTCATTTGTATTTTATGACCTTCTTGGGGGTAGGTAATGTGTTATACTGGGAGTCAGAGCTCTCTTTCAGGCCTGGTTCAGATTCTTGGCACCTGAACTCCATTTTTCCTCTATCTTACATGAATTGAAAGGACTTGAAAGGAATTCTTCTAAGGATTCCCAGTGGGAATGCAGCACTGTCTCCTCTAATCTTGTATTTGAGCATTTCTTAGGGGATTCTATTCTTATTCAATGCCTACTGGTTCAAAAATCTTTATTAGGGACAGATGAGATAGTTGTGTGGGACATTCTACCTTTCTGGAAAGAGGGAATTTGACTTTCTTACTCCTAAGATGATGAATCATAATATTACATAGGATGTTAAAAAGAAAGGATATAAAAGGTTGAAAAAATACCAAAAGGAAACTAGGAAAAGAAATATTACCAGGTAAGATAGAAATAATAGATGAAGTAAAACTGAGGATGAATTAATGATATTACTTACAAAATGTAGAAATTAAGAAGAAAAATGAACAGATATATTTGCACATTTATTCAAGGAATATAATTGTATATTTTGTGATTTAAGACCATTAATATCATCTTAAAACACAAATCAAAGCCAATAGCTGTAACTTAGCTGAAAATAAAGTGCTTTACTTTAATAAAAAGAGATGGTGTTCTAATTCCTTGTTTGCTATAATTGATAGACAATACTATATGTCTACTTCACCTTTTGCTCATAACATGATTTTTAAATAGGCATAAATAATGTTCAGTTCTTCAGATCAGCAAGAGCAATAATCTTGCCTCTAGCATTAATTAATTGGTAGCTTGTAAAGTTGAGAGGCACAATTTCATTTATGTAAATATTCTGTTTCAATTACTTTGGGTTGTAGATGAATTGTGAATAGCGTAGTTATAAGAAAAAATCAAGATACCCTTTAATTAGTACATTTAGGTCTATGTAGGCATAAAAAGAATCTGAAAAGCATTTCATGTTTTTGTACTCACTTTGAATTCATAATTTATTTTTTTAAAAATATTATTGCTATTGTGTCAATACAAATATTTTATTATTAAAATACTAATTCTATAATATGGTCTTAAAAATAAAACTGAATCCCTTATTTTGCATCTATGTATTTTGCCCAATCCGTTATGAGTATGTTCCCTGTTCTTTCAGCCAACATAAAAATTTGTGGTATCAGGCATAGATATCTATAATATATAATATTTATTGAGTGCTTATTATAACTCAGGATTTTTTTTTTTATCTAAGTCATTTGTATGTGCTAACTTGTTTAGTATTAAATAAACAAGATGGTCTGAAATATTTACTACTACAATTACTCTCAGTTAGTGGATGAGAAAACCGAGGCTAGGAGAAATTAAGGTTATTATCCAGGTCATGTAACTAGTGAGCGGTGGATCCAGAGTTCAAATACAGATTCCTGGCTCCAGAGCACAAGCCTATACTATTAAAGACTGTAATGATGCTAATTATTATAGAATTACAATAGCAATAGCACCTACCACTTAGGTATAAACACAGGGCCAGGTGTTTTATAATGATTATCATCAGTAATTTGGTTGGTCTCTTTACTTAAAGCCAATTGACCTTAGATGTGGATATATATTTCTGGACCTTATTATTTCTAATATACATGTTAATATTTGTACCAATATCACATTTAATGCTTACAGCAACTTTTTAATAAGGCCTAACGTCAGGTGGTCTAAGTCTTCCCACGTTTCTCCTTTTGTTTTTAAATTTGATTTGGCTCTTCTGGATCCTTTGTATTTCTACATAAATTTAGAAATCAGTTTTTAAATTTTTGAAATAAAAAAGATTACTGAAATTTAAAAATGATCTTCTTTTCTTATTGTTGAGTTTTAAGTGTCCTTTGTTTATTTTGGATAGCTCCTTTATCAGATGCATTCTTTGCAAACTATTTCTCCCAGTCTATATCTTGTTTTCTCATTCTCTTGATGAAGCTTATCTTACCGATTATTTCTTTCATGAACCATGTATTTGGTGTTGTATCTAAGAAAGTTTCATTATACCCAAGGTCATCTAGATTTTTTTCCTAAGCTGTTTTCTAGGAGTTTTAAAGTTTTGCATTTTACATTTAAGTCTATAATCCAAATTGAGATAATTTGGGGAATGACTGTAAGGTCTGTATTTAGATGTTCATTTTTTCCTTTTTATATGTGGATGTTTAGATACACCAGCACCATTTGTTGAAAACACTGTTTTGGGGCTCTCTAGTCTGTCTGTTGATCTATTTGTCTACTGTTTTGACCATACTGCATTGTCCGGATTACCATAATCTTACATTTAGTCTTGAAGTCATGTAGTGCCAGTCTTACAATTTTGTGTTTTCCTGCATTGTCCGGATTACCATAATCTTACATTTAGTCTTGAAGTCATGTAGTGCCAGTCTTACAATTTTGTGTTTTCCTCTTTTAATGTTCTGTTTGCTATTTGGGATTTTTGCCTATCCACACAAATTTCAGAATCAATTTGTTAATATCCATACAATAATTTACTGAAATTTTAATTGGGATTGCATTGAAACTACAGATCAATTTGGGAAGAACTGACATCTTGACAATATTGAGTATTCTCATTCATGAACATGGAATATCTCTTCATTTTTTAATTACTTGATTTCATTCCTCAGAGTCTTATGGTTTTTGCCAAATAACTCTTTTACATATTTTGTTAGATCATTAGATTACAATATTGGATTCATACAATATTGGGAGGATACTAGTATAAATGGTATTTTGTTTTCAATTTAAAACTTCACTTGATTTTTGTTGGTATAAAGGAAAGCAATTGATTTTAGTGTACTAACCCTGTATCCTACAATCTTGTTATATTTTCTTATTAGTTCTAGGAAGCTTTTTTGGTCAATTATTTAGGATTTTCTACAAAGATGATTATGGCATCTGTGAAAAAAGACCATTTAATTTCTTATACTTTTTGTTTCCTTTTCTTTTCTTACTGGATTAGCAAGTACCTTCAGTACCATATTGCTTTGTTCATTAACCTGACCGAAAAACTTCAAATTTCTTACCATTAAGTATGATGCTAACAATTGTTTCTTTTTAAATAGTCTTTAAATCTATTCCTAATTTACAGAGAGTTTTTATCATTACTGAATGTTTGGTGACAATTTATCAAGTGTTTTTTTTCTGCATCTACTGATGAGATCCTGTGATTTCTTTTTCTTTTTTAGCCTGTTGTAATGTATTACTTTAATTGATTTTTGAATCAGCCTTGCATACCTGGAATAAATCTCACTTGGTCTTGGTATGTAATTTGTTTTATACTTTTTTATTAAAAAAGTGTATTTGATTTGCTAATATTTTGCTGAAAATTTTTTTATCTATGTTCTGAGAGTTATTGGTCAGAGTTTCCTTCTCTTGTAATGACTTCATCTGGTTTTGATATTAGAGTACTCCTGGTCTCATAGAATGAGTTTCAATTTTCCTTTGCTTCCATTTTCTGAAAAAGATTGTAGAAAACGGGTGTAATTTCTCCCTCAAGTGTTTGGTCGAATTCACCAGTGAATGGCCTTTTGCTTCCTATTTTGGAAGGTTATTAAGTATTGACTGAATTCCTTTACTAGACATAAGCCTATTCAGGACATCTATTCTTCTGGAAGTTTTGGAAAATTGAATCTTTCAAGGAGTTGGTCCATTTCAACTAGATTACCAAATTTGTGAGTGTACAATTATTCATAGGATTCCTTTATTACCCTTTAAATATCCATATGATCTATTGTGATTTCCCTCCTCTTTCATTTCTGATATTGGTAATTTGTGTGTTTCCTCTCTCTTTTTCATTTTCTTTCCTCTCTTCCTTATTCTCCTACTCCTTCTCCTCTGTCCTCCCCTTCCTCCTCCTTCTTATTAGCCTGGCTAGAGATTTACCAATCTTATTAATCTTTTCAAAGAACCAACTTTTAGTTTTATTTATTTTCTCCATTGATTTCCTATTTTGAATTTCTTTGGTTTCTTTATTAATTCTTATTATTTCTTTTCTTCTTTTTAATTTGAATTTAACTTGTTTTTCTTTTTCTGGTTTTCTTAGAGCCCTATATTATTGATTTTGGATCTTTTTTAATATATGTATTCAATTCTACAAATTTCTCTCTGAGTACTGTTTTCATGACATCTTACAAATTTTGCTAAGTTGTGTTTTTATTTTTATAAGTTCAAAATATTATTCATTTTCTCTTGAGATTTTCTCTTTGATCTATGTATTATTTAGAAGTGTGTGTTTAATCTCCACATGTTTTTGGATTTTCCGGTAATCTTTCCATTATTGATTTGCAATTTAATTCCATTGAGGTCTAAGAGCACACATTGCATAATTTCTATTCTTTTAAATTTCTTCAGGTGTACTTAATGACCCAGAATGTGATCTTTCTTGCAGAATGTTACACGTAAGCTTGAGAAGAATGTGTGTTTTTCTGTTACTGGATGAAGTCGTCTATAGATGTCCAATATATCCGTTGATTGATGATATTGTTCAGTTTAACTATGTCCTTAGTGATTTTCTGCCTGCTGAATCTATTTCTGATAGAGAAGTGTTGAAGTCTCCAGGTATGTTCAT
Source organism: Mustela nigripes (assembly GCF_022355385.1). NCBI lineage: Eukaryota > Metazoa > Chordata > Mammalia > Carnivora > Mustelidae > Mustela > Mustela nigripes. The sequence goes on from NC_081558.1 coordinate 120,017,129, forward strand.
AGATTCCTCTTTCTTCTTATAGTTCTATCAGTATTTGCCCCACACAGAGTTTGACACTCTGTTTTTAGGTTTACATACTTTAAAGGTTATGTCTTCTTTAGACTTGACTTCTTTATCATTATGTAATGCTGTTCGTTATCCCTGATATATTTCAAATTTCCTCACTTTTGGATTCTGTTATAAAATAAATATTGTGACTCCTGCTTTTTTAAAGATTTTATTCTCGGAGGATAGAAGCAGAGGGAGAGAATCCCAAGCAGACTCTGTGCTGATCGCAAAGCCTTATATGGAACTTGATCCCAGGACTCCCTGAAATCATGACCTGAGCTAAAATCTAGAGTCAGATGGTCGATGGGCTGAGCTACTCAGGTGTCCCGCTCTTGCTTTTAAAATTAGTATTAGTATTACATATTTTTCTCCATCTTTTTACTTTTAATCTATATGCATTTTTATACCTAAAGTGAATTTTTTATAGACACTATATAATTGGGTCTTGCTTTTTATCTGTTCTGATAATCAATATCTTCCTTTAATTGACACATTTTGATTATTAGCACTTAAAATAATCTTAGCTTTTTGTGTTTCTTGTGTGTGGGGGTGTTTTTGTTGTTGTTGTTGTTTGTTTGTTTGTTTCTCAGTTAGCACTCCACTCTCTTCTTTCTTGCCTGGTTTCTGAGAGAAAGTTGAATGTCATTTTTGTTGTTCCTCTATAGGTAAGGTATTCTGTTTTCTTTCAGGACTTTTTCTACCTCAGATTTTCCACACTTTGAAGATATGCTCAGTTGTAGTTCTTTTTGGTGTTCTGCACTTATTTTATTAGGTGTTCTCTGAGCTTCCTGTATGTGTGGTGTGTGTCTGACACTAATTTGGGAAAATTCTCAGTCACTGATGTTCCAAATATTTCATTTATTTCTTTTTTTTTTCTTTTTCTGATATTCCCATTATATATAGGTTACACTTTGTAATTGTCTCATGGCTATTGGATATTCTGCTCTTATTTTGGCTATTGGATATTCTGCTCTTATTTTTCTTCAGTTTTTATTTTCTTGGCTTTTCAGTTTTTGAAGTTTTTATTGATATATCCTGAAACACATAAGTTATTTTCTCAGCAGTGTCCAGTCTACTAATAAAGCCATCAAAAGCATTTTCATTTCAATTACAGGTTTTTTTTTTTTTTATATTCTACCATTTGTTTTGTTTTTTTTTCCCAGCATAACAGTACTCCTTGTTTTTGCACCACACCCAGTGCTCCATGCAACCCGTGCCCTCTCTAATACCCACCACCTGGTTCCCCCAACCTCCCCCACCCCCTGCCAATTCAAACCCCTCAGATTGTTTTTCAGAGTCCGTAGTCTCTCATGGTTCATCCCCCCACCATTTGCTTTTTTATTCTTTCCTAGGTTTTTCATCTCTCCGCTTACCTTGCCATCTGTTCTTTCATGCTATCTACTTTTCCATCAGAACTTTTGGCATATTATTCATAATTGTTTTAAATTCCTGGTCTGATAATTCCAACATTCCTGCCATGTCTGGTTTAAATGCTTACCTTGACTCCTCCTCCTTTTCTGCTCCTTCTCCTCCTTTCTTTGATTTCATCTTATGCTTTTTTTTTTTTTAATAACTTGGCATGATGTACTAGGCAAAAGAAATTACTGTTAATAGACCTTTAGTAATGTGGTGAGTTGTTTAGGGAGAGAAAGCATTCTGTAGTCCCATGATTAGGATTCAGTTTTTTAGGTAACTTATGCCTTTCGAATAGAAATCTCACAGAGTTCCTCTGTTTTTCTCCCTCTCTTAAATGGATTGGGTGTCTAGAGTGGGCAGGAATTGACTAGTTCCCTTTTTCAGGTCAAGATAATACCCTAACAGGTGAGGCTCTGTTTAACTAGTTTTTTCTGCAAGGCTTGTTAAGAAAAACAGTGTTGTTTTATATATATATATATATATATATATATATATATATATATATATATATATATATATATATTACACACACACACACACACACACACACACACACACACTGTGGTAAACTCCTAGAGGTGATTCTCACAATAATGTGAGGTCCACCTATGACCCAGTCACTCTGGATTTTTTTTAACTATCAGCCTTTCCTTACTGAGCCTCCATATTCATCAGTTACTGTTTAGGTTTATCTACCCTGGCATTGGTTCCTGTGGCTGTTTCCCCTTGTGAGTCTCTGCTCTGGTGAGCCATGACTCCCTGTATTCACCCATCTGTCTCTCTATTCATGAGGCAGCAGTTTGCTCTTTTTTTTTTTTTTTTTTAAGATTTTCTTTACTTGACAGAGAGAGAGAAAACAAGCAAGGGTGGGGTGAGAGGCAGAAGGAGAGGAAGAAGCAGACTTAGCAGGGACCCCAATGCAGGGTTTGATCCCAAGATCCTGGGATCATGACCTAGTTGAAGGCAAACACTTAACTGACTGAGTGACCCAGGTGCCCCTGTGTCATCTCTTTTCTCACAGACACAAGAAGAGCTGTTAATTTTTCAGTGTGTTCAGCTTTTTACTTGTTAGGATGGAGTGATGACCACGCTCCTTATGTGAGGAACTGGAAACCAGAAGTCTCTGTTTAGATTTTTAAGAAACTGCCCAACTTTTTTAGAGTGGCTGTATCATCTATTGTCCCACCATCATTGTCAAAGTGATCCAGCCTTCTGTATCCTCACTGCTATCGATTGCTATAGAGTTTATGGTTTATATCTCTAACATTACAAAGTCTACCTTCAGAAGATAGGCTGTGGCATATCTAATGTAAAAACCTTTCAACAGTATGCTTTCCTTATCCCTGCCAACTTTTATATTATTGTCATACATGTTACTTCTACATATATGATAAATCCCAAACACATTGTTTTTGTCTTTAAATAACTGATCATACTTAAGGGACTATAAATAATAATGTCTTTATATATACCCATAAAATAACTAATTTTAATACTCTCCCTATTTTGGTTTAGACCCAGGTTCCCATATGGTATTATTTTCTTTCTGCTTAAAGGACAATCTTTCTAATTTCTTATGCCTGCCGGTGATGAATTCTTTTAGCATTTGAATGTCTGAAAATTCCATTCTTTGTCTTCTACATTTTTGACAGATTTTGTTTTGCTGGGTAACAAATTCTATGTTAAAAAATCTTCATTCTTATCTTCTGGGAGAAGAAGGTTGTTGTTTCTTCGACTACTGAGGTGATGTTGCTCTCTTGTAAGTTACATTCATTTGAGAATAGATCTGGTGCCATCTTTATTCTGTCCTTCTGTGTGTAATATGCCTTCCCTTCTGGTTGCTTTTACATTTTTTGTCTTTATAATCAGTTTCAAGCAACTTGATTCTTATATGCCTGGATGTAATTTTCTTCATGTTTTTTGTTTGTTTGTTTTTAAGTTTCATTGTGTTTTTTGGGGGATCTCTGGATAAAATGGGAAAAATTTTAGTCATTATATCTGAAGATATATTTTCTGTTTCTTTTTCCTCCCCTCCTAGGACTTCAATTACATAGTATATTTTGCTACTCAAGTTGCCCCACAGTTCACCAATATTTTGTTCATTTTTTCCCCAAATTTTATTATCTGTATCAATTCTGAGTCTGTTTCAATTAACTAAGTTTTTCCTTATTATGGGCCATATTTCCCTGCCTCATTACATATCTGACAATTTTAGATCTAATGAAAGATATGGTTCATTTTTTGTGTGTGCTGGATATTTTTAGATTTCTAAAAATATTCTTGAGCTTTATTCTGAGTTGCAGTTTTGATCATTGGAATCAGTTTGATCCTTGGGTCTTGATTTTATGCTTTGTAGGTGTGACCAGAGCAGCATTTAGTTGGTTCGATTTTTTCCTGATACTGAGCCAGGACTCTTTTTAGTACTCTAACTTTGGATTGGTAAACTACAGTGTGAGGGCTAGGGTTTATTTTTGTAAATAAAGTTTATAGAAACACAACCATGTCTATTCATTTATCTGTTTTCTCTTACCTTTTTTGTGCTAAATGCCAAAAAGGAGTAGTTATAATGAAGATCATGAGACCCATAGAGCCTGGCCCTTTAAGAAAAAGTATATAAGGGAGCCTGGGTGGCTCACTAGTTAAGGGTCTGCCTTTGACTCAGGTCATGATCCCAGGTTCCTGGGACTGAGACTCCTGCATCTAGCTCCCTGCTCAGCAGGAAGCCTGCTTCTCCTTCTCCCACTCCCCCTGCTTGTGTTTTCGCTCTAGCTGTGTCCCTCTCAGTCAAGTAAATAAATAAAATATTAAAAAAAGAAAAAGAAAAAAAAAGAAAAAGAAAAGGTATGTCAATTACTGCCTTAATGAATGCCTCCTGAGTTAAAAAGTTTCCACTCTATCTTTTGGAAACAGATATTATCTGGCTTCACAGTTATTCTTCCTCTGGCCTCTGTGATACTCAGTACTAAACAGAATTCTGTAGGGAGGTCTTCTGCAGATCTCCAAAGTTCTCTCTGTGTAGCTCTTTCCAGCCTTGGGATTTTGTCATGTAAATCCTAGCCACTGTGGTTTCTCTGGAAGCCCATTTCTGCCAACTCAACTCAAGAAGAGTCTTTGGTTAGGGTTTTACCCCTCCCAGCTCTGTGGCTTACAACCTTTCTCCAGACAGAAAGCTGGGCCAATCATCTCTCAGGGATCACTTTTTTTTTTGGTGTGTGGTGCTCAACATTCTGAGAGCCATTGTTTTGTAAATTTTGTGCCTCCTCCCACCCCCAGGTGTTGCAAATGAAGGGAGTTCAGTTCCTGATATTTTATCTTACCTGGAAGTAGAAGTGCAAGAATTTCTCTTACCCTAAGAAAAGAGTCAATATGAAAGTCAAAGGATAACATTTAATAATTTGGATAGATAAAAGAGTGTTTGCATGCAAGTAGTCTTTACTAGTTTAATTAAATGTAAGAAAATTTGACTCATGTTAACATTGATGATTTTATATAAATGAAATTTTTAATATGTACAATTTTAACACAATAGCAGAAAGTACCTTTAAGATGTTTTCCCATAGGGGAGTCTGGGTGGGGCAGTTGGTTTAACATCTGACTTGATTTTGGCTCAGGTCACGAAACTGAGCTCAGCCACTGGCTTCTCAATGCTCAGTGGGGAGTCTGGTTCTCTCTCTCCCCCTGCTTCTACCCCTTCCCCCGCTCATGCGATCTCTCTCTCTAAAATAAATAAATAAAAGTTTTTAAAAAAAAGTATATTCTAATATACATCATCTTGAATGACCAAAATTAGCAAGACAGGAAACAACATGTGTTGGAGGGGATGTGGAGAAAGGGGAACCTCTTACACTGTTGGTGGGAATGCAAGTTGGTGCAGCCTCTTTGGAGAACAGTGTGGAGATTCCTCAAGAAATTAAAAATAGAACTTCCCTATAACCCTACAATTGCACTACTGGGTATTTGCCCCAAAGATACAGATGTAGTGAAAAGCAGGGCCATCTGTACCCCAATGTTTATAGCAGCAATGGCCATGGTTGCCAAACTGTTGAAAGAGCCAAGATGCCCTTCAACAGACGAATGGATAAGGAAGATGTGGTCTATATACACTATGGAGTATTATGCCTCCATCAGGAAGGACGAATACCCAACTTTTGTAGCAACATGGATGGGACTGGAAGAGATTATGCTGAGTGAAATAAGTCAAGCAGAGAGAGTCAATTATCATATGGTTTCACTTATTTGTGGAGCATAACAAATAGCATGGAGGACATGGGGAGATAGAGAGGAGAAGGGAGTTGGGGGAAATTGGAAGGGGAGGTGAACCATGAGAGACTATGGACTCTGAAAAACAATCTGAGGGTTTTGAAGGGGCGTGGGGTGGGAGATCGGGGTACCAGGTGGTGGGTATTATAGAGGGCATGGATTGCATGGAGCACTGGGTGTGGTGCAAAAATAATGAATACTGTTATGCTGAAAATAAAAAATAAACTTAAAAAAAGTATATGCTAATATACATCATTTGAATGTAAGTAAATTTTATTTTGTAAAATAAAATTCATTTTCTTTCCTTTCAGTAAAAATAATGACAAATTATAAATAATTATCCTCATTCCTTTCTCCTATAATTTCAATTCTCAATCTCAAATAGTTTGGGGTTTTTGGTTGTTTTTGTTTGTTTGTTTGTTTGTTTTACTATCCTTGTCCTCTCTAAATACCACTGGGAACACAGCTGTAGTTGAGTAAATTAGTTTTCTTACTTCTTAAAGGAAAGGAGAAAACACACAATGGGAAATTACCTTATTTTCTAACACTGAGAGACTATTAGCAAGACTTCCAGGATTTGAATTTGTGTTAGGAGACTTTGCAGAAGATTCAGGAGGTAAAGTTTACTCTAGATTGGATGTTGTTAGGAAGTGGAGGCAAATTTATCATTAACTATCTAATAAATATTTTTTCAAGATAGGAGGAATACATGAAGGCTAAAATTATAATGATAATGGTAAAGAAGCAACAGTCACCCATATTAGTGAAGATTAGGTTGGTGGGGTTTTTTTGTGGCTTGGACAATGATTCTATTGCCTGTGTTCATGCATGATTATGAACTGATTTTCTTTTTGTCTTCATTCATCAATATCACAGAATAGCCTTGTTTGATGTTGATATTCTGTGAAAGTGTTCAACAGAAGAAACCAAGTCCTACCTGTGAGTGCTAGGCCAGCTCCCACATGTTAAGGATGTTTTTCTCTTTCTTGTTGTTGTGATGAGAAAGGCAACATGGTAGAGTGCCAAGAACTCTGCATGTATTCATAGACTTGCATCACCATCACCCTTCTTCTACTATCTGTTGTTCTAGGATATGTAAGCTAAAATTTCTGGGTTTTTGTATTTAATTCACCTTAGTAAAATTCCAGGTCTAATTCTTCATAAGGATTGGAGGATTAGATTTGATGGTCCCAAAGAGGTTTCCATTTCTTACATTCTATAAGTGACAATTTTCCTTTAAAGCCAACAGAATTCCACTCTAGAAATGTTAAATAAAATGAAACCATTGGGTAATTTTATTTAGTTTTCCGTTAGTATAAGCTTTACAGTAAGGTAAGTGGTTTCTATGCTCTGCTTATAGCTTCCAGAATCTCTAGGAATAAGTCCACATGTGAAGTGTCTCTTTTTTTATTCTTCCCAACAATGCCATAATAATACTTCTATTTCATTGAGTGGCTCTGAAAATAATATTTATTTTATTTCCTTTTCATAAAAAAGATGGCATATTATAAATAATTATCTTCATTCCCTTCCCCTACAATCTCAAATCAATGTTTAATGGGGAAATAGTTTCTTTAGTATCTTTTATGGCTGTGTTTATAAATAAGATAGAAAACATTCAGAATTTTAGAGTTATATTTATCACTATGATCCATATTTTTGTCTTTCTCTTCTGTGTAACTACTTGTTGCTGATAGAGTCTCACATTTTATCAATGAATCCTTTTTAAATATTCTACAGTCAGGTAATCTAAAAGGAGAGTAGATATTTGGTTAGTTGGTCTGTTTTTACCCTGGCTTTCCCATGAAAGTTCTACTCTTTGTTGAAAATCATTGGATATCTCTTATCTCATTCTTTTTTTTTTTAAGATTTTATTTATTTACTTGAGAGAGAGACAGTGAGAGAGAGCATGAGCGAGGAGAAGGTCAGAGGGAGAAGCAGACTCCCCATGGAGCTGGGAGTCTGATGTGGGACTCGATCCCAGGACTCCAGGATCATGACCTGAGCCGAAGGCAGTCGTCCAACCAACTGAGCCACCCAGGCGTCCCTCTTATCTCATTCTGAACTGATTTTTTTTTTCTATATTATGGCATGAAATATTTTAAATAGCCAATATGTTTTTTATGTGTGTCAGAATCTTTTTTGCGTGATCCTCTAAATACATAGCCCAGGCTGCTCAGTAAGATTACATTTCCTTTGTCATGTGTAAATCCTCTATAAATGGCTCAATCAGAGACTAGAGCAAAGCGCTACCTGTCTGTTGGGTGTGGGATCTTTTCCAAGTTGACAGATGGCTCTGCTTCATCTGTCTAATCTCAAGACATTTTCTAGGAAAATCATAGCTGAATGTTCACAGATAGAGTCAGAGTTTGGCCTATTAAGTAACCGGTAAGGATCTGTTTAGATTTATCTCTTTTCTTTTAACTTATAAAAACTATCAAAAAAGGGATAAGAAGATTCACATAAAGTTCTTTGTTGAAAGAAACAGATGGGTATGTGATAACTTGGTTACAAATACACAAATATATTGGGGAAACACACAGTTTAGGGTATGATTTTATTAAATACAAATATTTTTACACTTTTCTGAACTACTGGTTTACCTGGTTAAACCTCTTTTCTAGAACAGGTGAGCAATAAAACATAGAAGGTTGATACAGGATGTGGTAGTATTTATCCTTTGGAATTTATGGTCTGCTTCTTAGAAAAACCCTCCTACGTGGTTTTTTAGCTTCAAGTGGATTATTCAGTCAACAGGGATCTCAGAATTATAGGGACTCAAAGATGCACATGATAGTGTTCTCAAAGAGCTAACAATAGAGCTGGAGAGATAAGATGTTAAGCAGAAAAAATGATAAAAACGAAGAATTCCCTAAAAGGAAACAATCATAGTGAGCAATGTTATATTCACAATAATATATGGATTGTCTGAGATAATCCCTACTTTACAGAAATTTATTCTTTTCTTAAAGTGGTATGTATAGAATTCAATGTCTATGTCTTTGCAGTGCTCTCTGTGATAATCAGGAATAAAAACCTGAGCATACAACTGGCGTCTCCATTTTAGAGGTGGTTACACACATCTGCACATGCAGAAAGCCATACTAATAGATGATTACTTTCATATGGAAATGATTTAAAGAGAAGGTGAAAATTGAAGCATGTTTTAAATGGTGAAGATTAAAGGAGGAAGGAAAGAACTGAGGGCATGTGAGGAAGAACGATGTAAGTGAAACCACAGAGGCAGGAGATTTTTGCCTTGAATATGGAGGTTGGTGGAAGACTGGTCTGGAAGGAGCAAAGTTAGGGGAGAAGCAAGAAATAAACTTGTGTGGCTGAAACAGTGTTAATCTTTGAAGGGCCTTCAAAGGTGAGGCTTAATTTTATAAGATAAATATTACATTATCATTGCTATTCCATGATCAAAATATTTTTACCATGAGGAAAATACCTTTCCTCATCTACCAGAGGAAATGTGAATTGTATGAATTTAGTTATATAAGCTGGGAGCTGGCATAGCAGAGTAGACATAATAAAAAATTTTTGTATTTTAGGATTCTAGTTTATCATGAGAAATTTACTTAGGCTTTCCAATCCCAACTGTCTTTTCTGTGAAAAATGGGTTATGCCAACAACAGGACCTTCTTATGGTATAATGCTCAAATATACATGTTAAAATATCTTATAAAATGATAACATTTGTTCTGCAATAGTTCTTTACCTTTTAATTAAAAACACTAAAAATCTAGGCATGGATTGATAAGAACCTGGACATTGGAGGTGACATGCAAAAGAAATGCTTGGATCTGAATAATTTTTCTTCCGTGGTATATAATTTCTAGTTCTTTCTAGTTTTTCATGATTTTTCTCCATTGGAGCTTCTAGCTATAAAATAGTTCACTGCCCCATGGCTGTTGAAGCCCATCAGTTCAAAGCTATGCTACACTCTTTAATTGCAGTTGGGGAGATGTTGGAGGCCACGGCATGTTTGGAGTTGAGGACCAAACCAGGCCCTGACTTGTGTCTCCTTCAAAGTCTGGACACCTTGACAAGGTTAAGGACAAGGACGGGAAAGTTGCGTGCACTGAGAAAGGGTCTCTGCTATGTGTCCTGCGCTTGCCTATGTGACTTCCCCCACTCTCCCCCTATAGAAGGGAACAATGTGGCCAGGGTCCTGAATTCTTAGTTAGTCCTTATTGTTCTGTACCTCCCATAACCCACTCCCTGTTTGATTGTCTTGCTAATGGCTTTAGCCGAAACTACCTGGCATCATGAGGTTTGCTTGTAGTAAATGTAAACTTCTTATAGGAACTTGCAGTCATCTGACTAGGTACTGATGTATTACTCCTCCTATTCTGGTCTGCCTTATAAATGATTGTAAGATGTGGAATAAAATTGGCACTGTTGGACATCATCCTCAGTGTCCCTCCTGCCCCCATCTCTTTGTCTCTTAATTTCTTTTCACCATCCTCTGAGCCCTCACGGTTTCCCTGGTCGATTTGTAGCACTGGCCATGACAGGGAGACATGAGATATAGTGGTAGAACTTGGTACTAAAGGGATAAGAAAGAGAAAAGCATCAAAACTACTAGCTCTTTTCTTATTTAGAATTCCAGAAGAATAATGCTACTATTGGGCAGGGGTTACAAGACAGAGAAGTGATTTGTGTGGTGAATATGAGGAAATTCAGGGCATCTGGATTGCTTGGTTGGATAAGTGTTTGCCTTCAGCTGTAGGGTGGTAATCTCAGGGTCCTGAGATTGAGCACCATAGCACGCTCTCTGCTCAGCGGGGAGTCTGCTTTTCCCTCTCCCTCTCCCCCTCCCTCTGCTCATGCTTGCTTTCTCTCCAATAAATAATTAAAATCTTAAAAAAAAAAAAAAGAGAGAGTTCAGTTTTGAATAGAATGTGCTCCATTTTGCATGTATTGAGAATTAGTTGCTGAGGCGCCTGGGTGGCTCAGTTGGTTGGACGACTGCCTTCAGCTCAGGTCATGATCCTGGAGTCCCGGGATCGAGTCCCACATCGGGCTCCCAGCTCCATGGGGAGTCTGCTTTTCCCTCTGACCTTCTCCTCACTCATGCTCTCTCTCAGTGTCTCTCTCTCAAATAAATAAATAAAATCTTTAAAAAAATAAAAAAAAAAAGAGAATTAGTTGCTCGTGGGCCATGTTAAGTGAAGATGACCCATAGTTCATTCCACACATTGCTTTACTGTGAAACGGAGTGAGCTGGCCCTGTGTAGATTTTGAAGGCAAAGGAGGAAGAAAAAACTAAAAACAAGAAGGGATGTGAGAATGGTAAAAGCAGTTACCAAAAAAAAGAAATAGAATCTTAATTTTTGTTTTTAAAGAGAGGAAGTGAGGAGTGGAGTCAGGTAACTGAGAGTTCAAGAAAATTGAAGATTGAGTATATTCAGTTAGAAATATTTTTAATTTGGTTGAAAAAAAAATCCTAAAAGAATAGTTTCACTACAGGAAAAGATTGAGGATTAGAGACACTTTAAAAAGTCTGAGAAAAGCAGAATGGATACCACTAGAATGGATCAAAGTACAGAAAAACTGGCCCAGGAATCTGAGGGAAGAGAAAATTCTGTGTGGCAAGGAGGAGAGCTTCTTATTAAAGTGTGTGTGTTTCAGATATATTGTGAGGGGAGGGTAATAATATTTGATGGTCTTAGGAAAAGCAAAGTTGGATACTTGATGGATGAACTGAGAGAGAGAAAATGGGTGAGCATAAGGATTTCAGAAGTTAAGCGCCAGGATGCAGGATATGAAGTCAAAAGCTATAATTCTCAGCAGAGAGAGGGCCCTGTCCCCATAAAGGAAACAGGTTAGTATCTCAGAAACAGTTATTTTGCAGCTTCCCAGAGCTCCAATAATGTCCCTGAAAATGGGGTGCATTCCAATAGAAAAACTATATAGTTTTAAAAAATACAAATGGGGTAAATATGCATAGGAAGCATATGGAGGCATAAAAAATAGTCTGTGAAATCAAATTAATTAACAGACATCAACATGGAAATTTTTGTTACAGAAGGGCAATGTGATATAGCAAGGAGTTCTGAGATTAGAAAGACCTGGACTGAATCCTGGCTTTGCTATGTGTAGAATATTCCAAGGTCCATTTATTTCTTCGTCCCTAAAAGAGATATGATATTTGCCTTTATAACAAGAGTTTTCTGAGAATCTAATAAGACAATGAATGTCAAAATGCTTTATAAATGTGAAAGCCCTGTACAAACTGTTAGAATTTTTATTGTGATTATTGTTATTTAGATGGTAGTAGATGAAAGATTTGAGTCAAATTTTAAGACCTTGACATTTAAAAATTAATTTACCTGAAAAAGACAATAATAGAAATGACAATTAAAATTGAAATGAAGAGATTTGGGGAAGAACTAAGAATTTTTGGTCAGGAAGTTCTTTTTGTGAGTAAACAGCTGACTTACTTTCCCTGCCACTCAGCATAAAGAAGAGAACTTGCATTCACTTGAAGAGATTATGGTCTATAATGTTTTCAGGGAGGAGTCTAATCTGCATTAGAACATCCAGCTAGAGATAGAAGGAGAGTTAAGACATAATATTATGTATATATTCTTTTACATATATTCCTATATTTGGTGAATTAAAATATTATAAGCTAATACTATTATTATCCTGATTTTACACATGAGGAGCCAAAGGCAAAAATATTAAATAATTCTCCCAGTTTGTCACACACATAGTGTATGTTAGTTTCCTAATTCCAGTCTAACTTTCTTGGGGGTGGGGTGGAAGTCTGTGTTCTTTCCAATATTCCTTTAGAGTCTTAACATTTAGCTTAAAATTGGGTTTACATGTATTTCACTTTTTTCTTTTGTAACTAAGATGGCTGCTTTTGTAGCTAAAATGGCTGCTTTTTGGTGGGATGGATGAAACCTCACAGGAGCCTTTTCTCTTAGGGGGGACAAGTATCCTTTCCTTATTTCCTTCATTTGAGATGATGCGTGAAGCAACAGTTGCAGTCAACTGAAAAGTTACTGGAATTTGAAAACTTGACGTTATGCTGCTTTCTTTTTTCTTTCCTTCTTTCTTCTCTCCCCTCCCTCCCTCCTTTCCTTCCTTCCTTCCTTTTCCTCTGTCCCTTTCTCCCTTCCTCTCTCTCCTTTCCTTTCTTCCTTCCTTCCTTCCCTCCTTCTACTTACCCTCTTTGGGAATCTGCGCTGAAGACTCAGTGTCCTAACTACCTTCTCCCTGCTAACCTGGGTGGCATGGCTTATCCCAGCTACTGTGTGGGTTTTATGAAGCTGTGTGTCCTGCAGATGTGTGGAATAAGTTGTGGTGTAGTTTTTGGGGGGACATAATAAACATGTTGTAACAACAAAGCAGCAGCTAAACAAACAAACAACTTTTTAGATTCTACACGGCACAGCTAACGTTTTTTGAATACCTTTCTGATTTCTTTTAAGTTGTTATCCTTCAGATGTGTGTTTAATCTAATTCTGGATTTATCTAGATACATGAGATTCCCTATGCTCAGGACATCATGATAGTTTGCTGCAGGTGGTCAGTGTGTAATTCTCTTTCTCCTTAAATGGTTCTTGGCTAGATATATTGCATATGCTATTGAGTCCTGTTGGGCTCTGGAAGTAAGAGTTAGTAAGAATAGCAACAGGGTTTTTCTCCTCTATCTGCACATTTGATAAGAATATTCTGATATTCTGAAACAAAATATTCCTAAATCAAGGAAAAAATTCATTTAAACTTTTAATATTGAAGAATTGTTAACATTTCGAAAAGATTCTAAGTGCAAGTGATCTCTTCTCAATATCCAAACTATGCTCGACTGCAATAAGACAGTTGATTGAAAAGACATTACTGGGTTATAGCATAATATATATTAAAATATACTGTTTCAGTATGCATTGTGTAGACAGATTTTATAAGAATTACTTTTCAAAAGAATAATGCAATAATTCTATGTCTTATTTAAAGCTTCTGATGACTAAGCCCAGTAAGATGAAAGTATTTCAAAATATTTTCAGTTCTAATAAAGAAAATCCTTTTTTCTCCAAGATTTTAGGTACATTTATGTCATCACCAATATTTTTAAATAGCTTTATTATATATTTGGTTCATATTTACTTGATAGAAGATCTACCAGGAATTTCCATAATTGCATTTTCCTTGCAAAATACACTTTTAATTTGTGCTAACTCAGACATAAGTGAATGAGTGACAGAGGAATTTGCCTTTGCAGGTAGGAAGCAATATTGTTAATTTCCCCCAAAGGGGCAGTCAACCATGCCAGAAATGGCTAAATAATTAAAAGGGAAAGATAGAGAATGCATACACCTGTTGTAAGTAATTTGCCAAGTGAGTTTTATTATCAAAAGCTGTTTGGCTGGAGTTAACAGAGGAAACTGGTTGGTTTTGAAGATAAGATCTGGACAAATGGCCAAGAGAACAAATATAATAACATACAGTTTTATAGATCTGCTGGGATGATTTTTAGGTTCAGGTGATAGAAAGCCTCTCTGATTCCCCCCTCCTTAGAGGAATATAGAAACAAACAAAAAAAATTTCTTATTTACTGCTTTTTTCCTACATGGACATCTCAATCAAAAGAGCCACCAAATATTAACTGATTATCTACTGAGGACCTGGTAGTTCACCCAAGAGTCTATAAACCTAATAAGAACTATAAGGGCTAAAGGGATTAAAGACTCCATCAAATGCACTCTACTCTTAAATTCTACTAATTCATTTTTCTGTTTTTACTAATGAAGCTTTAATAATAATAATAATAATAATTGAAAAATATAAAATAAAGCTCATTTTTTATTTACATGCTTTATTTTTCTTAGTGATATATACTACATATTTATATGCAAAATATAGATTATATATAATATATACATATAATGTATGCATGGTATATGTTACAGAGTAATATTACTTAGACTTATATTTTTAACATAGTGTAACATAACTACATACTTATGTACACATATATACATAAGCACATAGAATTAGAATTCGTAATTCTAAATAATATTACTAACTCTAAAAACATACACAGTGTTTCTTGAAAAATAAAGCAGTACAAATGAGTGAAGTTGCTAATGCTTCTTTCATGTTAGGGTTGTGGTTATTGATATGCACTAAAATCTCCAATGAAAGAAATAGAGCCCCAACATAGAATGAAGGGCCAAGTAGGGGTTTTTCATTCTATTTGCTGGGTCATCCACTCTAACTATGCTTCTTCTCTTTTCTTCAACTATTATCAACAGTAACCATGAGAGTCAACATTTTCTTCTATGGCTCAAAAGCAGATAGAGGCAGAATGGAGAGAGTGCAAGTGTCCCCCTTTCTAATTTATAACATACGGTAACTGTTTTCTCTCCGGTCACACACACATATACCCAAAAATTGCAAACCCACATTATATAACAAAATCTCAGAAGGAAAAGAAACAAACTCCTGGAAATATGGTAAAACATGAACGTTTGTAGTACATGAGCAAAGACTAAATAAAATTTAAAATCTAGTGTAGTTTTTTTGTTCTTCCACAAAATCAAAACTGAATTTTATAGTTGTATTTAGAGAGAAGGGGAAAAAAATGAAGATATTCAAATAGACTAAAACACAGTTCTTCACCTGAAATTCTAATTTTTCACTTTATGCAAACCAGCTACTAAATCTCTCCAACCCATTTTGGAAAAATGACATCATATTAAACATTATTGAATTCAATTGTCCCTACCCACTGCACACAAAACCTGGAGTAGGGTTTAATTAGCTTTACTACTCTTGACCGCAAAATAAGGGAAGCAAACTAATACTTTTTTTTTTTTTTTATTTGACAGACAGAGATCACAAGTAGGCATAGAAGCAGGCAGAGAGAGAAGAGGAAAGCAGGCTCCCTGCTGAGCAGAGAGTTCCATCCAGGGCTCAATCCCAGGACCTGAGATCATGACCTGAGCTGAAGGCAGAGGTTTTAACCCACTGAGTCACCCAGGCGTCCCAGCAAACTAATATTTATTGCATCTGTGTTGTTTGCCAGGTACTCACACCTATTTTTCATCTCCTCAAAACAAATTTGCTGAGTACGTATTATTTTACACATAAAAAGAAACATCTGATATTTAAAAAGAGTGTATGATTTGCCTAATATCACAAAGCTCTTAAATAGCAAACTTATTATCAAATCTATGTGTGCCTGGCTATAAAGCCTGACTCCTTGTATAACATACTACCTCGTTCCTAATGTAGTTAATCATGTATGATCTTAAAATCTTACTTAACTTTTGTACATGTTGACCTCTCAGGGGGGTTGTAAGATCTTCAAAGAATTGGAGCCTGGGATTCCAAAGGAATAAGCTTTGAAATGTGGGATGTGAATTGTCAGTTACTAGCAAGTAGGAATTCTCCATGTATCTAGTTTTACTGATACATAAGATGGGATTATGATATTACCCTGATAAATTTGTATTAGTGAATATGAGTATTTAAGTTTGTATTTAGCAGATATTTACTACCAGTAGAGACAAATTTCTTCTTTATTTCGTAAACATATTTTATTTTAGTTTTATTTCTCATTAGGTCTATCATGTACTAAGGATCTGCAAGATAAGCCAAAGTTATTAAGCATATATTATGTTGTAGATACTTTTGTGAACATTATCTCTTATTAATATCTCATCACAATCCTCTGAGATGTTAACCTGCCCCAGGGTTTTTTTTTGCTTCTCTTCTCAAGCTCTATACTTTCCATGAGCATTTAATCTTTCTACTATCTCATAGCTTTAAATATACTTCTCTGAGTTTCAGACTCAGTATATTCAACTATTCCTGAAATTGCCATTTGAATGGCTAATTAATATATCAAAAATGCATTTGACCTAGAATTTTTCATTCCTGGGTCTGTAACCTAATCCTACAGCCTTTGCCAACTTCAGTAAATTATACTTCTATCCAACTACTTGTTCAGGCAAAAACCTAGATTCCTCATGATTCCTTCCTATTACTCATGATCTCACACATCCTACCCAACAGCAAAATTTGCCTACTGGCAACATTTACACTTCAATTCATCCACTTCTATTCTTATCAGAATTGACCATCTTGGATCTATAGGACCATAACTTTTTAACAGGTTTGTTGCTTCTAATTGCACACTTATCACCCTTTGACTCTACATAAGAGCCAGAGGATCTTTTAATGATGTAAAGATGGTGGTAAAGATGATGGCTACCCATTGCAAGAAGAAAAATCCAGTCTTCTTCTCCTGCCCTATCAATCTCTGGTTGACATGATTTCTGACTAATTTTACCCTCTGTTATATTTTAGCCATCCTGTTTTCCAGGAAGTTTCTTGAATAACTAAGCTCATTTCTGCCTTCAAAATTTAACATTTGCTACTATTTTTTTTTTTGAACAATTTCTTTTTTGCTACTATTTTTAACTCGAATATTTTCCAGCAGTTCTTTCCAGCTCTTTATAGAACAAGGTTTCTTCTTACATTGCAGGTCTCAAACCCATGTTATCTCTTCAGTGAGTCCTTTCTTCATGATGCCATCAAATATGTGATTTAGGTGAGACCATTTCCAACAGCACCCTGTTTTTATCTGATTCATAATGCATATTTTTACTGAGTTATCTATTTTTCACTTTTATATATTATTTGGATATAAAATAATATGCAGTTTATGAGAGCAAAGATCTTTTATGTCTTTTGTTCACCTCAGCATTGTCTTTTACTTTTTTGGGAATAGGGCAGGAGAAGTGGGTGGGGGAATAATTCAAGGGAGTATGTGGAGTTCAGAGTATATGAAACTGGTAATACAAGGATGGGATGAGATGACCAAGTAGATGAGATTTTCTATTGACTTCTATACTCTAATGAAAATGATATGACATATATGTAATTGTCTAGCACATGATATTCACTAAATGTCAGTTGCCTTTTCTAGCAGGATTCTCCACATGCTATACCTAGACATCATCATCCTTTCTTTTTCAGGGAGGGAAGCTCGTGTAGAAAAATAAGGAACAAAATGTACAGTACAGTTTGGGTAATGCAGTTAGCTAGCTGACTCCATGCAGGGCCTCACTGTGTCCCCATTCTCCTCACTCCACTCTTTCAGGATGGGGCCAAGAGAAGAGCTTCTTGAGTGGCTCTCTTGAGGTCTAGCCAACTTGTCCAAGATTCCATGTGGAGGACTATGGACTACAACTCTGTAGTGCACAGTCCTCTCTCTTTGGCAATGATAATTATAGAGAAAGAAGCAGACACTCATGCTAATTCCACAAGCTGTCTTTAGGATTTCATTAGCCGTGCTGCGCTCAGTATCTTGGAAAACCACATCATTCACAGCTAGGGCTTGGTCCCCTTCCTGAAGTTCTGCTTGACGTGCATCAGAGTCAGGAATCACATTAGAGATAAAAATGTCTAGCTGGGAGACCTTTCTTCCTCAGATATGAAATCCCAGCTGAGTTCCAGGAGGCTTCTTCAGTGTGACAATTCAAGACAGAAACTGGATCAACTCATTTTTGTAGCCTGGGTAATATACCCTTTCATGGGGGCACCTGGGTGGCTCAGTGGGTTAAGCCTCTGCCTTTGGCTCAGGTCATGATCTCAGGGTCCTGGGATCGAGCCCCACATGGGGCTCTCTGCTCAGCAGGGAGCCTGCTTCCCCCCTCTCTCTGCCTTCCTCTCTGCTTACTTGTGATATCTCTCTCTCTCTCTGTCAAATAAATAAATAAAATATTTAAAAATATATATATATCCTTTCATGAGGAGGAATCCATGCTGGGGATTCTCACAGGCAGGAAGAAAAACCCCAGGCTAGCCATCTTAAGGAATTGGCTGTCTATCTCTAACAAGTCCCCTCAGGCCTCAGGTGCCTCAGGTTCCACTCACTGCCAATTCAATCTAGAAACTGGAAGCAGATTTTCAGATGGATCTGAAAGGGTGGGGTCAGGGTGCAATATTCAGGCCCTCCCCTTTCCCATGCACTAAGATCTTTTATGTCTTATTCGCCACCATATTGCCAAGTGCCTAGAACTGCCTGATATATATTAGTTCTCAATGGACATTTATTGAATAAAGGGATAGGTGGCTAATATGATGTTACATTCATTCACAGATAATTAAAAAAGGTCCAGGGTGTATAAAAATTCTAAACAACAAAATTAGGAATAAACAAAAGTTACTTGATAGAAATAGATGTCTACTAACTGTGTGGCAGTTTTTCAATGGCTAACACATAAGCATTGATTATAAAATACACATTCAGGAGTTCTTCAGAGTGATTTTTCTTTTTTCCAATTATCAAGACAAGTTTAAGGACTAGTGGCTTCAACTTATATTGAAATGTGTGAAATAGCTAGACTTTCATATATTTCTACTCAAGTAAGCATAAAATTAACTGAGATGCATTATATCCTTTCACAAAATGTCATATGAAATCAAATCCATCATTGAATGTGGCTAAATTGTTCTTTACAGATGTTGTATTGTGGTGCTAACCGACCCAATCAAACACCATCATGATAGTTATCATGGCATCCTTCTTTCCATAATGTATGCTTTCACCTCAACTAGAAGAGGTACAGCCAGGTTGCTACATCACTTAGCTTCAAGGGTATCTTGTATTCTCTCTTCCATGGAGAATATAATTAGATAGTTCTGGCAAGGATTATGGTAGAATCTCATCTTTGCCAAAATATATTAAACAGTTTGTTGTGTCTCCTCCTCCCCCAAGATTCTGCACAACAAACACACTTATCAAATGTGGTTGCTATCAAAGGCATAATTAATTTTTTATTCCCTTTTATTTAGAGAGGGCACACCAAAAAGAGAAACATGCCATGATCCATGTAGAAGCATAACATTTAGATTCCAAAATTGAACTGAGGAGTATCTTTGAGATTTTGAAATTGAAGTATTTTTCCTCTGAAGAAAAATCTTCAAATGACAGAGAAAGGCAATATGGAAGTTAGCTTAATGTCTAAACATAACTTTCATTTGGTTTGGTTATCCAACAACTACTATAATCCTTTAGGAAATTCCCAAAAGATGGTTGTGCAGTATGACATAAATTCTGATCAAACCAGGGAGAAGAAAGGAGAGAGATGACTTATCCTCTGATATTAATTCTTTGAGTTTTGCCTCACTTTGTTATCCTTAATGAAGTCTACCTCTTTCTCTCTGATTTCCAAAGACAATTAGTGTGTTCCTTTCTGTACTACAACTTGGTGTATTTATATTGTGGTGTGGTCAATTGTACACATCTTCCATCTCACACTAGCTTATAACCTCATGAAGGGAAAAATTTGAGGTTTATTTTTCTTTCTCTTGGGTACTAATAATAGATCATAGTTCTTGGGTTTTAATTTTTTTAAGCAGTGACTAAAGTTGCTCTTTTTAAGTGTCCATGAGGCTTTTTGTTAAGTAATTTACAAAAATTATCTGTTGGCAGGAAAAAAAGAGAGGAAGAAAGGTGATGAATGAGGAAGAAATAACTCTTACTAAGACTTATTTTTTTAGATAAAAAGGCTTTGATCTAAGGAGTTTAGCTAAGAGCTAAGTTTCCTCATATTTTCAAACCTTTATTTTAAGTCTATTGGAGGTAGGAATGCCAAGCATCAGGACACCAACTAAAGCTTTCATCGACAAGGGGACAGCTTGCTACTAATTTTAGGCAATTAAAAGATCTATCTGGGGGGCGCCTGGGTGGCTCAGTGGGTTAAGCCGCTGCCTTCGGCTCAGGTCATGATCTCAGAGTCCTGGGATCGAGTCCCGCATCGGGCTCTCTGCTCAGCGGAGAGCCTGCTTCTCTCTCTCTCTCTCTGCCTGCCTCTCCATCTACTTGTGATTTCTCTCTGTCAAATAAATAAATAAAATCTTTAAAAAAAAAAAAAAAAAAAAGATCTATCTGGGAGGCATTGCTTTGCCAACATGAAAGTCTTCTGCCTCCGTGACTCTGCCACACATTCCAATCCCTACATGTGTCCCATTGATCTCTAAAGAGAGCAACAATTAATTCCAGGTGTCTCTTTGGGCAAACATATTCTTGGCTCACTTGTGAAGTTGTGTGTTTTCTAATAAGTCTCTTTGCTTTCCACATTCCAAGAAAGTGCATTTACCTCATAATGATGCAGTATGCTATAAAACCAAGTTTTCTGTAGCAAATATTTGCTATAACTCTCAGTATTTCTCAGGGTTTACCTGTATATCCTTGGACAAGTCTTTCTAGCCTCAATTTTCTATCTTTTAAATATGAATAATAATTTCGCTGTTTATTTCCTTACCAGGATACTAGTGAGGGGAGAGGGGAACTGAAATAAAATATTGCAAAAATCAGAAATATAGATGTAAGGTCTAGGAAAAAGTACTGTCTGACGGGTCAGCTCCCTAGGGATACTACATTTTACTGACAAATACTTAATATTGTAGCATGTGCAGAGCCTGTATCTTTGCCTAAACTGTTTGGAAGGAACCCAAGAATAAAGTATCTAGGAGAGAAATAAGAAAATAGAGTGCCCCCCAAAATCAGAATAATTACATTATTTCATCCCTCTCAGGACTAACGGTAAATAAAGCAAAATTCTGAATTTCAATTAAAAAAAAAAAAGAATTTTGCGTTTCTTTAATCAGGGCCATAACAAAACACAAATGGAAGTAAGAGAAAATTAGACAAATAGGAAGAAAAGAAATTTCTAAATTCACCCTAAAATTACACTATTATCTTCTTTATTTTCCTATCATTTTTATACAGTAGTTATTACTGAAGGTAATTATTTGGCAAAGAGCGAAGGAAAAAAAAAGTGTAAAGTAGTTTTGTGGGAAAAAATGTAGACTTCTAATATGTATAATTTCTCCTGTGTATTTTCTATTGATTATTGGAAAAATCCCTGTATCATTCCTTGTTCAACCTGAACCCAAATAAAATAATATATTTCCAAATAATATTTTTAAATAATGAATTTCAAGGAATTTGAAGCTGTTGTAATATAGTATAAAGAATTTTTATATGAAGGATCAGAAAGACTGGTTCTGGTTTAATAACTGGGATATAGCCTAAATGGTAAAATTTACCTCAGTATTTAGTTGTTCCTCTGGTTAGATTTACTAGTTGGACAGGCAGGGGAGCAACAAAGTTGTAAAATGGAAAGATACTTCTGAATTCTTGACTTCTAAGATCTGCATTATTTTAGTATGAAAAGATATTTGATTTTCATCTCCAATAATTTGCTTCATATTTCATATTTTTTCTTGTGGTGATTTTGATTTTAGGAAAGACTAATTTAAAAAATGAAAATTGATCACTTAGATTTAATGGGATTTCTTGAAGTGATTTTATTTTTTTCTACTGGTGAGTTTCAGACAAATTACATATGCCTGAAGGCAATCTCTTCCAATTTATCAGTGCAAGTATCTGTATGACATCAAAGGGGAAAAAAAAAAAAAAAAAGACCCACAGGGGTACCAGGGGAACTTAGTTGGTTAAGCATCTGCCTTCAGCTCAAGTCATAATGCCAGGATTCTGGGATCAAGGCCAAGTCCTGGGATCAAGTCCCATGTCAGGCTCCCTGTTGAGTGGGAGTCTGCTTCTCCCTCTCCCTCTGCCCTTCCCCCTGTTTGTGCTTGCTCACTTTCTCTCTCCTTCAAATAAAAAAAATAAAATATTAAAAAAAATAGACCCCCAATTAAAAAAAAAATCTATGTAACTAAAAATCAAAAGTTTCTTAAAAATTTTTGGTAAGTAATATACAAAAAGAAAAAAAATCATAGAGAAGATGTTTAGAAAGCATTTTTTAAATGATGACTTAAACATGTCTATAATGGTAATACAAGTTAAGAACCCATTTAGTCTTGGTTCTGCAATCCTGTTTTAAGGAGGCATATTTTCAGGGGGCAAATAAATCCCTATATTTTTTCTCTCCTAGACCAAGATACTATATTCTAAGTCTTTATAACTTCTGTATTCCCAGGTTTTTGTTAAATGATCTATTTCCTATGTTCTCAAAAATAAAAATTCTGCTTAGGCCAAGAGTTTAAAAAATGGATACTTTGCATCTTATTATCTTTTGCATTTCAAAATTTATCTCTTCACAGGAAAATGCCATGTTGTTTTTGGTACCATACTATATCAAAACTAATGACTTACCACCTCAGGGTGTAGTGAGAGCCATCTCAAAAGGCAAGTGTTTAGCAGAAGAAAAGATGACTTTCAGCATGAAATTTTAAGCACTCTCTGGTTTAGAAGGATGTTAATGGATAAAAAGATTAAAAAAAACAAACAAACCCTGAAGTTAACTTCAGAAAGGAAGAGAACGTCTTTGAATAACAGAAAATAGAATAATTAATTTCAGTTATTGCATAGTATTAAAATTGTGAATATATATTTCAGTTTATTTATCTTTACTTGGAAATAAGGTAATACAAGTGTGGCATAATGAAATTAACTCTTAATGGCTTGTTATTATGTATTTTATTCTTCATTCAGCAATTACTGAGTGTTTACTGTAAAAATACTTAGAGCTAATATTTATTTTGTGCTCACTATGTTTCAAGTATTGTTCTAAGCCATTTTTAAAAATGAATTGATTCATTCTGTCCTTTTAACAATCTGGGAGATTTATATGTTTTTTAAAACTTTTTTTCAGATAAGGAAACTGAGGCAGAAGTAATAATTTGTTTCAAATCACACATATAGTTAATGTGAAGCCCAAATTCTAATCTAAGTCATCTGGCTTCAAAGTCTACATTATCTTTTGTTACAGGAATAGTAATGGATGATTCATTGGCTCTGCTTTCAAAGAGCTTAAGCTCTTAAAAGGGAGAGAGGGACCTTACAAATAAATGTGTAATAACCGGTAGAAAGTTTCAAGGTAGACAGAAAATGAGACATCAAAGAGATGTCGAAGACAATGAAGAAATATTCTTGGCAAGGATAGACAGGGGCAATATTCTCAGCAAGGATAGGAGAAAGTCAACAGATACAGATATATAAACAGTTAAGCCATAGAAAGTGTTAGATATTATGTTTGCATTATGTAGCAATCACAGTGTAAGGTCAGAGGAGAATGTAACCAGTCTCCTGGCAGCTGTAGAGAAGAGTAGATAAAGGTTTCCCCAGTCTTGAAAAGAGAAGTAGATGATGTTTGATGGCACTTCAAACAAAGGGAAAAGTTGAGAAAAGTGAGTACTGAGAAGAAGTGAGCAAGGCTTATGGAGCACGAGATGGACAGGCAAGTCTGAGAATAGCAGGGACTTTAATTTACTGGAACACAGAATGTGGGGTAGATATCTATTTCAATGTAAAACTTTAAGGCAAATATGATCATTAAGAGAAAGGAATAGATGAAATGTTGCTTACTTTTCTCCTCTAAAGCCTCTGCCAATTACAAACTCTTTCTATAAAAACTGGGAGGGGGGTTGTTAAAACACGAGTCCTTAGTAATAGACTCTGGTATGGAGTTGTACCCTATAATATGTAATTTATTCAATGACTTATTTATTCACTCATTATGCTTAATGTCTTTGCCATTTATGTCTTTATGACGCTTTATGTCATTATGGCATTATGTCAGTGTGCTAGGAAACGTAAGGGACACAAAGATGAATGATAAATAGGATCTGTCCTATAGACCCTTAAAGCCTTGATGGCAGAGCTATGGCATACAGGTGAGTACCCATTCTGATTAGGTGGTGCCCATGAAGAAGTGCTTGTTGAGTATTTTGAATATTAGTCCTACTTGTAGGTAAGTTGGCTTATACTGAAACATGTCCACAAAATGTTGTAATGGCCCATTTTACATTTTAAATAATTTTTTGAGTCAGTTGTTAAACATATCAAAAGCTAAAATCATAGAAACTTACAATTAAGTTTTATTTAAAAGAAAGAAAATAAGTACTGAAAAACTCATTGCTTTTTAAAAATATACTTCACTATTTTCTATGCTCTTGAAGTTATTGCCAATTTTATCTGTATTGTGGAAATACTATGCAGTGATGGGCGACTTACTAAGCATCTCTTTCCAAATTTGCATTCAGGGATTAGTTCGACATATGTAAAAAAACAAAAAACAAAAAACATGGTAGGAGTATTTGTATCATGGAAATAATCAGATCTATAAATTAGGATTCTATTTTCTCCCTGAAATTTCATTGTTAAATATTTACCAGCACATGACTGCTCATTCATAAAATATCAATACAAAGTATATCACTATGTGTTTTTACCTCCTCCAATTTGGAGTAATTCAGTACCTCAACCCATCCTCAGAAATTAGAAGCTCAAGCTCCCTACCCATTTTCTAGGAACATTAGCAAGTCTAGATTAACCTCCAACACTCATAGAGCCATAAATTCTGAGTTTTCTGGCCCAGTGGTTCTCAACCCTGCTCCTACATTGGAGTCACCTAAAGAGTTTTAAAAATTGTCCAATTCCTGTGTCTATTTCTAAGCATTTAATTCTGCTCATCTACCAGTAAGAAATGGGTATCCATATTTTTTAAATCTGTGCATTCCCAAGGTGATTATAATTGTGAAGTCAATGGTGAAAAAGTATATCACCAGTTACCAATACCATGGGTATTGCTAGACTGAGTCATCTTCTGTTGCTAGAAGAGAATATATTTCACCTTCCACAAAATAAGCATAGGGGAGAAGCAAGTGGTGGTTAAAAATCACCAGAAGCCATGCTTTAAAAAAAGAAAGAAAGAAAGAAAGAATAGAAAAAGAAAAATAAAAAGGAAAAAGAAAGAAGAAAGAAAAGAAGAAAAAAGAAAAGGAAAGGAAAGAAAAGGAAAAGAAAAGAAAAAAAGAAACAGGGATTTCTGCTGAATGTTCCATCACCCTCTTTCCCCCCAGCTAGGAATAACGCCCTTTCACAATAGCATCTTTTTCTATTAGTGGCCAATGTCACCTTCCTAGGCTACAGACTAAGCAAGGGCTACCAGGTCAGAATTAGGTTTGGTGCTGTTTTCCTCAAAGACTCCTCATCAACATCTTTGTTTCTTTCCATGGAATCTATTTTAAAACATAGAAACATAGAAAAATCTGATTTTAAACATAGAAAAATCTAATTATATCCCACTCATCTGGACAATGAGGCCTCTTACCCTGGTAGCCCCTCTTGTAAGGAAATTTATTTTTAGTCATTCTAAGCACTGTCTTTTTCTTCTTTTCTAAGGAAAATGTTTTTAATGAATCCCAGGAAGCTTTATGATCTTTTCCTTCTTTGGAAGAAAAATTACACAAACTAATCACTGTGAAAAAAATTATTTTAAAATATAAAAGGGATAAATTTATATGTTTCCATCTCTTTCTACCTTCAAACCACCATTCACTTGTTTCTTTGTTATGCAAATGTATTGTCACTGCTTAAAAAATCTCTCTCCTTGTGGTGGACACATTTTAAGGTGATCCTAATCACCAACTCTGGCTGTTTACAATTCTCATATGGCAAAAGCAATGGGATATCACCCTCATAATTATATATTATATAAAACTCCATCTTGCTAGCTCATTTGTTATAATCAGCCTGCCTTCTTTCTTTTCTCTCCTTCTCAACTTGTGAATTTGGAAGAGACAAAGTACTGAATGCTGTCAACAATTACCTAAATGGAGAAGCATCTGCTTCCCTAGTCAAGTCTCCAGATTAAAACCCAACCCAGGCTGATACCTTAATTGGGGGTCTTCTGAGACCCCAAGTAGAGGATCCAGCTAAGCTATGCCTGGGTTTCTGACCTGTGAGATAATATATAAAGATTACATTTACCTACTAGGTTTATAGTAATTTGTTATGCAGCATAGAAAACGAATATAATCGTCTTTAAAATAATTGCCCTTGGGGCACCCTGATGGCTCTGTTGGTTAAACGCCTGACTCTTGCTTTCAGCTCAGGTTTATGATGTCATGGATCATGAGCTTGAGCCCTGTGTCCATCTCTGCACTCAGTGGGTAGTCTACTTGAAAGAGTCTCTCCCTCTGTCCCTCTCCCCACTTGTTTTTTTTTTTTTTTTAATATTTTTATTTATTTATTTGACAGAGATCACAAGTAGAGGCAGACAGAGACAGGAGGAAGCAGGCTCCCTGCTGAGCAGAGAGCCAATGTGGGGCTCCATCCCAGGACCCCGGGATTATGACCTGATCCGAAGGCAGAGGCTTTAACCCACTGAGCCACCCAGGCGCCCCTTCTCTCCCCGACTTGTAAGCACTCTAACTAAATAAATCTTTTTTATAAATTAAAAAAAATTAAAAATAAATAAAATAATTGCCCAGTGCTTCAGTGTGGCTTCCATCCACTTAAATCATTAATTCAACATTTCTTTCTAGCTTCTCCTGCTGGCTAACTGATCCGAGCACCTACGAAAGCCCCATGCACATTTATACTTATAGTCCCTTGTTCCTGTTCTTCCGTCTACCCAGAAGGGCCTTCCTATTTTTTTTTTTTTTTTTTTAACATAGAGAGCAGCCATTTATCCTTGCAGGCCAAATATAACAACCACCTCTATGCTGTCAATAAAAGAATTCTCACTCAATGCCGCCTCAATGTCAAATTGATTGACTTATCCTTTGTTTTTGTATAAATTTTCTCCATAACTCTTATAGGCTTCATCGTGTTGTATCAGGGTCAATTTTTGGTGTTTTTTTCCCTCATTATGTTGTACATTCCCTGAGAATAAGCACTATGTAGTATTTTTCTTTATATCACCAGAACCTGGAATAGTGCTTTGACATATCAGCCCTCCAAAAAATGTGCGTTAAATTGAATCAATCTGAATTTATACTCCCATTGGTAGAAAAAGTCAATGGTTGGCACATTGTAGGCACAACCAGTTTTTAAGTGAGTATTCTTTGTATAATTGCTTATATTTTTAAACCATATTATCTAAGCTAGAAAAGAATCTCTGGGTATAGTATGCTGACTTAATGAGATAGTGGCAATTCAGGCTACAGAAATTACCTAATGGATTTTGCTGATAACATTAGGGGCTGGCAATTCCATTTCATAATTATATGATGCCTGGAGAAGAGTTGAATAAATACATAGAATAAATACATAACATTAGGATGCAGAAGAAAATAAACCTACAAAGAATCTGATGCAGAAATGTATATAATTATTTTTTTTAAAGAAGTCAATAGATTGAGAGTCAAAGAAATGAAAATCTAACTTCCAGTTATCAATAAAATGTAGTGTTCTGCAGTAGACTAGCTACCAAAATACTTCCATATTAAGGGTAGATAACCCATAGAATGACTTGGCCATATAATAGTGTAATATAAATTCATTGCAAGAAGTGAAAGTGGAATCTAGGGAAGAGGATGTAATCCTAACAGTATATTAAGATGCTAGACATAATGCTCAAAACCATGTAAAGACTAAAGGCTAATATATATATGAACCAGAGATGTTCATCTTTCCAAGGTTAAAGAAGCTTTTCACTGGAAGTAAAAGAATGGCATAATCAATATACTCCTTGAATCCCTGGGCCATCTTAACTCAAGAGTTGTAAATAATTTGTAGCAAAAGATAAGATGTGGCTAGAACCTCCCAGAATATTGCTATTTTTCATCCTTTAAATTTTCAGTCATGTGTTTCCCAAGAATTTCTGATAAAAGTCCAGTAGCTTCGGTTAACATCAATATAACCTTTGATGAAGTGGAAAACTCTTAACATGCATGCTACTATTCTCAGAGCAGATTGTGTCTCTGCTTTAATCCTGGAATGAGTACAGAGACTCCTACCTATTTTGAAGCCTCAGCTTAAATGTGCACTTCTAAACCCTGTAACCTGCTGGACATATCATCCCGGGCAATTTTAAAAATCTCTGAATTTTAGCATTTCCATATGAAAAAGAAACTTCTTGTAGCTATTAATGGACACCTGATAGTTTGAATATAAAATAAGCCTAACAGTCTGATATGTAATATGGGCTCCAGACACATCTGTTCTTTCTCTTTCTCTTGTATGTTAGATTCTTAGGGCAACTGCCGTGAGACTGGGGTTTATTCTTAAAGCTCAGGGTTTATAATGGTCTTGGCCTCTCATGTTGAGGGTGACTCCGGTCCCATGTTCTCCATGCATTTTAGGACTGAGCTGCTTTCCTTCCATTTCTGTTTACCTGTATCTTTTGGGATTGATAGAGTGAGTCCTTGGACAAAGCTCTTATTTTGTTAAATATTCTTTCTGAGCTATTTGAGGGTGCTAGTAAAAATTTAAACTGAGTTGCAATACTTCAGTTTAACTGGCAACTAAATTAAAACAAATTCTCTAGGTTCTCTTTTTCTTCCTTTTTAGGCCTGTATCTCTCTATTAAACTTGCGATGTTTGGTAGAAAGCAGACTGGAACAAGAGCAACAAGGACTCTCCAAATGCTGCATAATTTGACCCTCAGAGTATGATTCTCATTTCAATTAGTGACCCACAGTGATAATTTTGTGTGCATCAGGAACTCTTTATCATCAAACACAAAATAACACTGAAGGTATAGGTGCTTCTCTGCTTTTTTTTTTTTTTTTTTTTTGCTTTGTTTTGTTTTACCTTTCAAGGAACAGAAGATACAAAAGATAACTGTCAATTTAATTCTATTTCTTATTTTTTTATTTTAAAGATTTTATTTATTTATTTGACAGGCAGAGATCACAATAGGCAGAGAGGCAGGCAGAGAGAGGAGGAAGCAGGCTCCCTTGCAGAGCAGAGAGCCCGATGCAGGGCTCGATCCCAGGGCCCTGAGATCATGACCTGGGCCGAAGGCAGAGGCTTAATCCACTGAGCCACCCAGGTGCCCCTCTATTTCTTATTTTTAAAAAGACCAAAGAGAATGTTCTTATTTTTAAAAAGACCAAAGATAATGCTAAATTTAATTTTTAAAAAAAATTAAAGTGATTTAAAAATTTTATTTTAAATAATTATTTTTGGAACAGGACAATAATTATGCCAGGCCTAGATCTTTTTTATCCTCACTCAAGACAGTCAAATTGTAAGAGAACTCATTTATCCAGCTATTACTGAATTGCCTTACTTAAGATATAGAATTCTTAACACTTATAAAAATTCAATTAGTTCTCCTATGCTATTATGTTTAATCAGCTTTGATTCTATTAACAATTTTAATGATATTGTAACTAAATTCTAAATTTAAAGCTAATGATAAATTAATGACAAGTAAGTATTCTCATGAGTGAGGTTTCTGACACATTCCAGAGTAAAAAAAGAAGAGCTTGATATTCATCTCACTTGACTTGGCAGCATGAAAAATATAGAAAGAATATTCAATTTAGGTTAAGAACACCTTGGTTCTTCTGGATTCAACATTACTATATGTGATTTTGGTTAAGACATTTAAATTTTGTAAAAAACTGCCATGTGAGTTTCAGCCCTGTCTACCTAACATGATTTCTGTAAATATCAAAATATGGTATTTATAAACACACTTTAAATCACAATGTGTATGAAATTTAGATGATTATTTTGGATTGTTTCTAATTATAAACTCAATTTACATTTATCATGATGTATACTTTAACAATCAAGTTTTTCTTTCATAAACTGAAATCCAATTAAATCTCTGCAGACCATGGTGAACACATGGGCTTATTTGGTAGATTTATTTGATTTATTTATATAAATGTACAATTCATAGGTGCTTTTTAAATAATTTATTGAGAAAGAGTAAATATTCAAACACTATGAAATATTATATGACACGTAACCAACATTTAATATGTTGCTTTATTTTCCCTTCTTATTATTTATTTAACATTTCCCTCTATTGTTTGTAAATCCAGTATTAATGGTGGATATATATGTCTCCTGGAGTTAATAAATTCTGCCAGGAAACTCTATATCTTTCAAATATAAAACAGTGTTAGTACTGCTGTGCTACTAATAGGACACATTTACATAATTTTACAGCATATAGAGTATTTGAACTAGGTCTTTACAATCACTCTGAATCACTCTCAATGAAGAAGTTGAAATTCAGAGAAGTTATATCAATTACCTAGGATCAATCAGTTGATTATTTGACAGATACAAATTGATAACCAGGTTTTAGTCTATCTTTAGATAAGTAAAATCTCATATGTTTATTTATTCCTCTATTATAAATAGCAAATTTTAAATTGAGCTATATTAAACTGATAAAAAAGCTATTTTAACTAGATTAAAAATCAGCCACTCTATTGTAATACTACTGGTGAACAACATTCACTGAAAGAATGGGTTATTCATAAACAATAATATCCAATATTCTCAAGTCACAGGTAGTACTTTGAAACTGATTGAGTTCCTTGATAAATGTGTTAAGATATGAGCAATTTGCTAGTTTCTTGGGAGAACATAAAGACAGTCTATCTTCAGATAATATAATTTAGCTGATTCAAAACAAGAAATATGCTGAACCAGCTTTACTTAAGGTGGCATAAGCTAAGTACCAAAATAAATGGTCTAGACAACAATATCATAGGATGATATAGATGAAAGCCTGCATCCTTTTTCTGTCACAGACTTGAAGACAATTCTCTTGTATGCTTGTCCATGAGTATGACTAGATTTTTAACAGATTACATAATGCATAAAGCACATAGAAATTCCAGAATGTCATCTGTAATTCATCTCTTTTTCTCTCTCTCATGATTCTCTATACACAAGTATATCAGGATTCCATTATTGCAAACCACTGCCTTTGGAGTCTAGTTAGGTAGAATGAAAAGTTCTGGAAGGTTCATTGAAGTGGACAGACTTAACATTCTATAGGATTTAGGTGAATTGGAAACAGTGGGAAAGACATTATGTCACAAATTCAGCTTTCACAAAATTAAATGGATAGGGAAGGTAAGTGCTTACTTGCCCAATATTAATGTCGTTTAGGATGGCCTCCTAGAGAGAGGCAGATGGTTTCATATAGTGACGAATCTTCTGTGAATTGAAAAGACCCAGTAGAAACAACATAATGAAGTACTTACACAATCAGCATGATAAAATATTGAGCGATTAGATCAATGCTAGCAGCCACTCTCAAGCATGCCTTGTAGTCACAACCACAACCAAAGCTTGGACTGAAGACTTTGATCAAGGTAGTGAAGGGATTGTTGCCCTAGCCATGATGATGTGTTGGCAGAATAGTGATGGAGGCCAGTGTGCTGAATTGTCATAAGAAGATTTCTCTCTGGTGAATGGAAGGAAATTGTGCTTGCCTCATATTGTGCATTAGAAGGTTCTGATACTCAGTCCAGCTGAATCACAGTATACTGCTACAGAGTATAATAAGCAGTAGGAAATCAATGTACCTACTCCTATCTCCTTGAGTTTCCTCCCAATAAACATATTCTAGGACTGTTGCTGGTGTTGCCCAGTCAACCACCTATGTGTGTTTATCTGATGGTAATAAGAATGGTATATATTAAGGATGGATGGATAATCTATTTTGGTGCACAGATTTCCTATTTGATTGGAGAGAAAGAAAAATTTGTATACAAAGTGATTGTTGTAAATATGGGCTAGAGATTCATGTAAGGATTAGCTTGTTGTTACGAAATTTTATGATTGGATCTCTCACACAAACTTTATTCAACACTAAACTTTAAGACAGACAATTTTCTTTTCTGCTTTTGGGTGATCATGAGAGGCCTTTGTGATGCAATTCCAGTTTTATAAGGAGACTAACATTATAAATTACTAAGTAATGCATGTCCTGGCCTTTTTCTTTCCTCTACTGCAACTTTTGATCTATAAAAACTGAAACCCCAGTTCACACTGCGTGCATGTATGCATTTATATATTCTACTCTCAGCTCTACACCTGGGTGTTTAATTTATCATTATATTTCACATTTAAAATTTTCATTTGGGGGGCGCCTGGGTGGCTCAGTGGGTTAAGCCGCTGCCTTCGGCTCAGGTCATGATCTCAGGGTCCTGGGATCGAGTCCCGCATCGGGCTCTCTGCTCGGCAGGGAGCCTGCTTCCCTCTCTCTCTCTCTCTGCCTGCCTCTCCATCTACTTGTGATTTCTCTCTGTCAAATAAATAAATAAAATCTTTAAAATTTTCATTTGGTTAAATTGGCAAATCTCAATAAAATTTTATAGTTTCATATTATCTGCTCATATTTTCAAGTTTGTATTTTATTCCTCAAAATAGGAATAAGCATAGGTTTTAAAAATATTTGTCTGTAGTCTCTGTAGGTCTTATTCTGTTGCCTTGGTGGAGGCATAGCTCATTCTCTTTCATGATGATTACTTTTCTTGGAGCTAAAAGATTTTGTCTACTAGTTACTCAATTTTATCAGAAAATTATTTGGGGAAATACTTTGTGACCTAGGATTATGATGGGTTTCTCCAGACAGAATTTATTTGCTTTTTGCCAGTGATTTTGGGCACATCCAGCCAAGGGCCATATTAAAATATATCAACACTTTGAAGGCTTTGGAAAGTCACACATGGTATG
Organism: Mustela nigripes; assembly: GCF_022355385.1. Taxonomy (NCBI): domain Eukaryota; kingdom Metazoa; phylum Chordata; class Mammalia; order Carnivora; family Mustelidae; genus Mustela; species Mustela nigripes. The sequence goes on from NC_081558.1 coordinate 120,050,298, forward strand.
AATTTGGGTTATATTGGGTATTGGAGCTAAGTGGTAGGTCTTTTCCATCATTGCTCTCCTCAACAACAATGTATACATACTCTATCTCTTAATTTCATACTTTTAAGTAAAAATCCATAGTCAGGTTCGAGGATAAACACCATCAATTCATGGTAAGTATTCAACTCACCAGATATTGGCCTCAGTCATGAAGATTTAGAGTTCATAGAGTCTGTTCCCTAATCTAGCAAGTCAGGTGAGTTTAGGTAAGATAATTTTTTTCTTTATTTTAGTTTGACTGGACTTCAGGGGAATTGAGATATAATTATAAGATCTAAGAATGAGTGAACAGGTTTGTTTGGAAATGGATCATGAAATACCTGGATTGCCAAATTAAGAATTATGAATACTATTGAGTTGGTTATGGAAAATCATTAAAGCTTATTTAGTTTCTTGTTTTAGTATTGGCATAAAATAAGTGCTATTCCTAAGATTATTCATCCAATAAAGGATAGAAATATTCTAATTATTTGTGGAAATCTGGAGATAAAGAGATGAATAGAATTCTATAATGGTACATCAGATGAGAAAAAAAAAAATGTTTGCACTAAGGTAGTGCTACTTAGAATTAATAGGAGGGGCCAATAAGAGAATCACTGCAGGATTTGAATGAAAAGGATTTAGCAGGGGCACCTGGGTAGCTCAGTGGGTTAAGCCGCTGCCTTCGGCTTAGGTCATGATCTCAGAGTCCTGCGATTGAGTCCGGCATTGGGCTTTCTGCTCCGTAGGGAGCCTGCTTCCCTCTCTCTCTCTGTCTGCTTCTCTGTCTACTTGTGATCTCTCTCTTCAAATAAATAAATAAAATATTAAAAAAAAAAAAAGAAAAAGAAAAAGGATTTAGCAAAGGATAGTATCAGGAGAAGGAAGAGTCAGAGATAAACAGCATCTATCATCAGTAACAAACCATGGCTTTAATCACAAATTGTCACTCACACCATCAAAACCTCTATATTATCAACACATCAAGATTACAGGCAACTGGATGAGACTAAGTGATAACAGATTAACAGTTGTATTGAAGCAATGAATAATTTCTAAGAACCCAGGTGTAGAAAACATCAAAACAGGATCTATATTCTGTTTTCTAATGTCATATGTATAAACATACATGTGTGTTTTAGCATGAAGATAAACATCTTTTAATTTGATATTTATTCCTTTTCCTTAATCTGTAATTTGTTAGCAAATGCCAAGGGTGTATTAACATTATGAAATATAGAGTAGGGACCTATCTGTTGAAAAGACTAGTCAAAACAAATACATTTTCACTATTGCTTTTGTAAAATTTTGAATTATTATTTTTATGATGATTGCTTCTACTTCCACTCAAAGATTAAATTTAGACACACCTAAGATTAACACTTCTTTTAGGCGAAAAAGGGAAGAAAAAAATAATCTAAAAAAACCCATAAAATTTTTCCCTACTTAGTAAAACAGCTGCTGCTTCTGACTGCTTCAGTTTATGGTTGAATAAAAATTAAATACATGATACCCTGAAGAAAATTTTTCAATTACATAAAATGAATAAACCATGATGACAGAGGAAACTGCCAACATTTACCACACCAATACATGCACAAATAAATTATTTATATTATTTTATTGTCTTCCATCTTTATTTTAAGACAGAACTCACAATTGAGCAATAGGGAAGCTGCACCTTTTTATACCAACTATTAATTATGTGACAATCAACCTAGTCATAAGCGGCGATGTAAATTTTTTCTTACTATGACTGCAAGTAACAGATTGACTATTTACCCTTTGTGCTTTTGTTTCCCTTTTGTATTTACCTACCGTATGGCTTGTGACAACCCAGGAATACTGAAATGATTATCCTTACCAACCTTAAAGACAGTAATATTTAATGAATGTGAATCAGATATATGTAGTATTTGCAAATTACATGCAATCATGAGATTTGTCTTGGACTTATAAAATTATTCTTTTTTCCTCTACAACTTTAGCCTAACTTAGGCTATCTCATTTCTAGACTGGACTATTTTGTCCTTTTTCATTTAATTCAGTCTAGCAGCGGTATGGTCTAATACATGTAGTAAAATTATAGTTGCTGTCTAATTTATAATCTCAATCTCAGAATTTTCCCTCTTAATGTGTATTTTCCCTTATTTTGCTGCTTTCACATCTTAACACTACTGCTTTATTGAGTGATGGCCTAAGGAAAGGAAAAGTTGTGAGGCTACTTATTATTTGGTTTTCCTCCTTTCTCTCAACTACTGTTTATATAAACATCCATCCCCAGCACTGGGTGCCCTTGGAAGAGAAGATTTGGCTCTGGCTTATTTCATTTGTATAATTAACAGTTGACTGGTGATTCTGGCATACATGACACATGTGGTTTTCTTGGGCACCATCCAGTTTCACTTCACCAGTCCAAAATGGCCCAAAAGAGCAGACTCACAACCCTTCATCTCTTGACAGTTCTCTCCCATGCCTCATCACCTTCTTAGGTACAGTACTCAAACTTACCTAAGTAAATATCCAGGTAAAGCAAATTTTCTGGTTTCAACCAACCACATGCCCCCTCTTGCAGAGTCAAAGGATCCATTTGGTTGCTCCCAGACTTAGGAGTTTCAGAGCTGGGAGAAAGAGGACTCCATAGTCTTCCTTCTAGACAAAATGTACTATGAGCTTTACATGCTTAAAAAAAATCCTTGAATGAGAAGTGAAGGTAATTTCTATAACTTTTCCTCAGATTTCCTCAAATCATCAGAGGATATGCATTATCTCTAATCCTATTGTTAGGGGAAAATGTGTAACAGGTTAGACAACACATCTTAAAACACTAGGAAGCCTAACTTGTTTCATTGACCATTCTATGATACAATTTTCACTGCAAATAGGTTGAAACCATCTTATTTTTCAATTCGATCGAATGTTGTTGTTGATGATATTCTTGTTGAAAATCTGCAATGATTGGACTGGTAGAGAATGTGAAGAAAGAAAAGCATTTGGTGGTTTTACTGAACATGTAGCACCATGTCACAGATGTTTATGGAGTCATTATATATTCAGTTATATTCCATATTCATATTCTATAATTATATTAAAGGTTTTCCCTATTCCTTTAACATATTACATTTTATCATATAAGTCATTGCTACAATTTTCAGAAATCTGTGCTTTACATTACCTTAAAAGATATAACCATCAGTTGCCCAGTTTCCTTTTAAATGTATTTCAGAGTTCACTCTGGGTGTCTTCCAAGTTATTTTCAAGATTCTGAGTATTAGTTCACATTTGAATTTATATTACCCTTCAACCTGACCTCTGGCATAAGAAGCAGTTTGATTTGGAGCTATGTAGTTTGTTAAATCCCAATTTTTTCTTATTTAATATCTGAAATAGATACTGCTTCCTACAAATTGCTGATCTTAGTTTTGGAAAGAAATGCAAAGGACTCAAGGTCACCTTGGGAACTTTGAAAAAATTGTTTGATAATTTTCTACATGTGATTGAAAATACCCATGATTCACACTGCTAAGTACATGACCTTTGTTGTCACTTTTAAACTTCTGTAACCATTTTGTCAAATTTTCCATATGTATATATATGTGTGCCATGATGGATACATACATATAGTTTATGGTATTAATTAATCAAATAAGTAAATCAAATAAAATTTTTCAATAATTTAATAATTCTAGAAAAGGAAGTTATTTAAGCTTGCTTGACATTCTAGATAATTCATTACTTAAATCCATTTAAAAATAGTATTCTAGGATTTGTCAATAAAAAATATATTGTCATCTTATATAAACCAAATGGGCCTGAATGAGATTAGCTATTTATGTACCCTTCACAGAGATGAGATGTTTTCTCACCTCTGCCACAGTCCTGAAGCCCCTGATTTTACTGCCTTCACTGCTCCAGCCTCAGCGCGCCCATCCTCCACATGCCATTCCTGATGCCACCCATATCATGTAACAGCATAAGAAATATGGAGTGTGCTGGCTCTTTATAGTCATAGAAATTCCAAGTTCAGGTCTTTCCAACGATGTCTATAAATCAGAATTTTATATATCATGTCTAAAAACTTCTCCAAAATGGAAAAAATAAGGCAAGCCAGGTGGTAGATTTTTTTCCAGTGCTATCCTAGGGCAAAGAGAACTGAATGTATTTAGTTTGATTCACCATTTACTATAGATTAAACGCTCAGACATGTTGAGAGTTACAAGTTAGCTTGTAGATTCTTGTCCAGGAAAGGTATAAGTAATTTCAGGGAACACGTACACCTTAGTGATAGTGTTTCATAGCTGTGGAGGGAGAGAGAGAAACAGACTCACTGCTGAGCAAAGAGCCCAACGCCAGGCTAGATCCCAGGCCCCTGGGATCATGACCTGAGCTGGAGGTAGATGCTTAATCAACTGAGCTACCCAGTCCTCCCACTCATATTTCTATTATCCTATAAATTTAGTTCCTGTGTCTTTCTCCTTGAATGGTCATGTATTGGGCAGATATCCTCTCTTAGTTCTGTTCAGCTGGATAGACAGTAATGTGTACATAATCAAAGTATGCTAACAGGGTAACTCAAGAAAGAATGAATAATGAAGGAATAAGTTAACAATGCGAAGGATCAAATCATCTATTAGCACCAAGGTAGATAACTGAACCTCATAGAAATAGAACAGAGTGTTGTGCTGGAGGGGGGTAGGCATGGAAAACAATAACAAATGGCCAAATCAGGAAGGACCTTGCCTACAGCATTATTCGAATCATTCATTTTGACAAACTGACTTCACTATATTTATGTCAGGTCTCAAGTGCTTAGCCGTTGTGAAAATATAAAACCTTTTTTCTAAATAAATTGCTTAATGATATGAAAATTCATCCGTCCATAATATATACAATTTTGCTATCTAACAGTTTACAAATCTTAAAACATGTGCAATTACACCACAAATGTGCTCCTTGCTTCCTAGTGAGATTTAGCAAGAAAATACTTTTCAGTTATAGTGCAGTTTGGATTGTTATGAAGAATTACATATTTCAATTTAATTCCTAATATGGAACGAAATGTTCATTTTTTTCCATCGCTCTCTTGAGGGAATATTTCAGGTTCACTGAAGAACTACAGATAAAAGAAACAGACAAACTTTTTTGTAGATTTTTATTTCAAAGGAAAATTTATTTTTGAAAGTACGAGGTTTTTTTAAGTTCGTATGAATTGTATTCCCTTTCTGTGTCAGAGTCCCGACCTGCTCCTGTGTTGTGCTGTACTTTTTTTCCCAGCCTTTCTGCTTTCCTTTCATCTTTCTTCTTGTTAAGTTGTGTCTTCTGTACAGGATTAGACCTGAAGGTTTTAACAGTTTTTTCAGTTTTTCTCAAATCAAGTGTGGTTGCAATCCGGTAACTGTTTGGAGAGGTAAGGAACAGAAAGAAAGCAGTGAAGGGAAGACCATGCTGAGAAAAAAGACATTGGACAGAACAGAGAAAAGAAGACACTCCACTAGCAATTAACACAGGGTGTCCTTTTCACTTCTGGATCTAGAGAAATGTTCAGTGAAATAAAGGAAAAGACTCATAAGATACCTCTGAACTCTTTTTTTTATTTATACACTTTTTTTTTTCTTTTGCATGAAACAGTCTCAGTTAATGGGATGACTACATTTCGAGATTTGAACTCTGCTTTAAAAGTAATAATGACCTTGTCCAAAACTTTTAGAAATAACAAGAAAGGAACAAAAGAAACTCGGGAAAATTCTACAGTGAGCTCCAATTAGAAAGATCTTCAAAAGCTTTTTTTTTTTTCTTTTCTCTTAACCCTTACAATGGAAGAGATATTTAAACTAATGCTCTAGATTGCATGTGCATCTTTCTTTTTCAGTTTTTCTTCTCTTATGTCCTGATTTAACCCAATCCTTTTTGTTTGTTTAGAGAGAGGGAAGGAATGCATTTTAGCTTTCCTTTGTTTGCAAAATTCAGCTGCTGACCTATCAGCCTTCCCTGTTTTCTTAAATATCAGATTGGTAGCTTAGACTGCAATTCTGACCCTGCTTTTCAGAAGGAGGGAATTTAATTATTAATTAAAGACAAAGGATCTGATTCTAGTTTCACCTTGATAATCAGATGCGCTCTGGGAGGTCTATGAGACTTAGTGTTCAGTGAACTGATTAGGATAATATTCAGACAGGAAATTTTAAAATGCTATACTTAGAAATGGCTCAGGAGAAAGAAGGAAATACATTTCTATATTGAGGGAAACAGAAGAACCTTAATCAAGAATTGTTTTCCCTGGTCTTCTCTGAATAATAACTTCAAAACTTCATCAGGAATTAAATCTATTTGATTCAGTTTTTTAAACTTGTATATATGTTGCAAACCTAACTCCGAAAGCTTTGTAAAAATGACCATTACACACACACACACACACACAATCAAATCCTATAAACTGTGATGCTAGAGAACAAGGATGAAAATAGAGGAGTCAGGGTGGTTAGGAAGTTAGTATATCATCTAGAACCTTCCTTTTCTTCTCTTTGCCTGGGAAGAGAGTGGCTACCAATTATTAAATTGAACTGTATAGTTTGTGTTTCAATCATACTTATTAGTTCTGTTCCTCCTTATTATAGAGGAGATGATTTGAATAGGCTTTGAATGGACCCCACAGATATATGCTAAACTTCCTTAATATGTGAATTTGTGATAGTCCTGAGACAAACTTAATCTGATCTGCTGCAGGCAGGCTTTGGAGAAGGAGTGTCAGCGAGCAATCCTAACTCACTGTCTAGCATCTGCATCTCAGCATGGATTCATTTTATTCTACTTGTTCTGTATTCAGTAACATAAAATCTTGTGGTTTTATGGGAAAATGGACCCCAAAGAAAACCAAACACCTTTTCTGTGTTTAAAAATGAAGAACTCTTAAGAAAGCAAAAAAGGTATAGCTTTAGTTTAGATCAGAGAAGTTTTAGAAAAATGAAAAGGACAATATTGAATTTGCTATTGCTTTGATGTGGAAATGACAAATATACTATGACTTTTACATGCAAACAAAAGAGAGGAAGAGAGGGAAAGAAAATGATATTTGTAAAATTACCTTTTAATTCAAACAGCACAAAATTTTTGAGTCTGGTAAAAAAAAAAACTACTGAAGTTTGAAAAGAATAATTGTATGGTTATATGAGATTTGTAAATAAATTTAGTTTTCTACATAGAATAATTAATTATCTAGAAGGACCAGTTAATATTTTCAGTTAAACTTCATGTTCTAGAAGTAATAAAACTTTTAAATAGTCTTCAGAGATTTCAGGATTTAAAAAGGAATATAGCCTTTATGTATGCCAAGTATTTACTGTATTCATATACATGTATGTATTTCCTTAGAAGGCAATAAGTTAACCACAGTTATTTGCCCAAAGACTTTAAAACCCACCTAGCCTATATTTTCCTGCCACCTTCTCAAAGGTAGGTAAAGTGGCTAATGTGAATGTCCCTTTGCCCATTGTGGCATTTACCAAGAAACTTGGTTAGCTGTTTCAATCATCTCCACAAAGTCCTTACTGACAGAAAAGTGGTTAATTTCTGGACTTTCACTCTCTAGATGTGGACTTTGCGTTCACTCCCTCTAGGATTTTTGAGTTATAATGTTATTTTTGTTCCAGAGGCTCTGGAGTGTTTTTCTGTCCCAAGTAATCTGCAGGTGAATAAATATCCCAAGGTTTTCCTCCACTGGTTTGTAACGAGATAATTTATATTCATGAACAAAAGGAAAAATATCTAATGTACATTTTTTTTCCAATGCAACTATAAAACTTTAGGATCCCTAAAGATAATCTTGTGTATATAACAATACTGTGATCATAATATGGTACAAATGACTGCATTGGTAACCCACACAAGAAAAAAACTGCATATGTATGTGTTTGTGTGCACATGTGTACTCATTTTTATGTACACAGTAATACTGTTAAGTGTTAAGGCTCCATAATAAAATTACATACTTTTAATTAACCAACCAAATTATAAGAAGTTAGCAGTCCACAGGCCACCAAAATCTTTAATGCTGCTTTTTTAGTGATTGATTTTTTGGTAAGGGTCTAGACTAAATGAATCAGTTTGTCTGATTTTTGAGCTTTTACAAAGCTCAGGAACACATCAAGTATAAAGATGAGAAAATTGATAAAACAAGAGTGGCAAATGTTGACGATTTAAAAAATGGTTGAAATACTTGGGGGCTCATATTCTTCTCTTTATGTCTTTAAACTTTTGTAGTAAAAATGTATTGACTTTCCTCATCAAACAATTCTATATACAATTTTAAGCGATGATTTTTTGTGAAAAACATCAAGGCATCATGAAAAAAATGTCCTTAAAATCTTAACTAAATGTTTCTTTTATACAACTATTAAATGCACCCAATTTCAAATATAGATTAAGCATTCAAAGAAGAGTTTATACATAGAGGAGCGGTTGGGTGGCTCAGTCGGTTAAGCGGCGGCCTTCAGCTCGGGTCATGATCCCAGGCTCCTGCAATCGAGTCCCATATCGGGCTCCCTGCTCAGCAGAGAGCCTGCTTTTCCTTCTCCCTCTGCTTGCTGCTCTGTCGACTTGTACTCTCTCTCTGTCTCTCTGTCAAAGTAATAAATAAATAGATCTTAAAAAAAGTAATAAATAAATAGATCTTAAAAAAAGGGGGGGTTATACATAGATATTTTAAAGCAGGACAGGAAGATACCAAAATAAAAAGAGTTAAAAATTATGTTGGTAAATCCCATAGACTATAAAGTTACATGAAGTTATTTACATAAAACATACAAAGACAAAAATAAGACAGAATCTTATGTAAAAGATATTTATAGAAGGACAATTTTAATCCTTGAGGATATGATCTTATTTTCTTTCAGAAAATTATTTCCATACTCAAGTAAAAAATGCTGATATTAAATAAAGATTCACTAACAGATAATTTATAAAAACTGTTTTGTTTCTTCAAATAATTAATACCATTTTGCTTGTAAAACCAAATAAAGAGACATATTTATGGTAATTGCATAGACTGCAATTTTGTACCCATCTCCTGTAATTCTCACACAACACTAAAATAACACTTTCCAAAATAATAACACATACAAATAATATATTTGATTTTCTCCAAAACACTGGAAGCACATTAATCAGTAGTCTATAAATACTTCTGGAACACAAACTTGGTAAATAATCTAATTGGTATAACTAATCTGTAGACTAGGTATAAAGAATTTAGATGTGAGTGAAGTATTATATTACCTTGAACTAATCACAGTTTGTTTGTTTGTTTGTTTGTGGTTATATATATTTTTTTAAATTATTTTTATAGTTATTCATTATTTTTGCACCACACCCAGTGCTCCATGCAATCCGTGCCCTCTATAATACCCACCACCTGGTACCCCGACTTCCCCCACACTCATTCAAAACCCTCAGATTGTTTTTCAGAGTCCATAGTCTCTCATGGTTCACCTCCCCTTCCAATTTCCCCCAACTCCCTTCTCCTCTCCATCTCCCCATGTCCTCCATGCTATTTGTTATGCTCCACAAATAAGTGAAACCATATGATATTTGACTCTCTCTGCTTGACTTATTTCACTCAGCATAATCTCTTCCAGTCCTGTCCATGTTGCTACAAAAGTTGAGTATTCGTCCTTTCTGATGGAGGCACAATACTCCATAGTGTATATGGACCACATCTTCCTTATCCATTCATCTGTTGAAGAGCATCTTGGTTCTTACCACAGTTTGGCGACCATGGCCATTGCTGCTATAAACTTTGAGGTAGAGATGGCCCTTCTTTTCACTACATCTGCATCTTTGGGGTAAATACACAGTAGTGCAATGGCAGGGTCATAGGGAAGTTCTATTTTTAAGTTCTTGAGGAATCTCCACACTGTTCTCCAAAGAGGCTGCACTAACTTGCATTCCCACCAACAGTGTAAGAGGTTCCCCTTTCTCCACATCCCCTCCAACACATGTTATTTCCTGTCTTGCTAATTTTGGCCATTCTAACTGGTGTAAGGTGATATCTCAATGTAGTTTTAATTTGAATCTCCCTGATGGCTAGTGATGATGAACATTTTTTCATGTGTCTGATAGCCATTTGTATATCTTCATTGGAGAAGTGTCTGTCCATATCTTCTGCCCATTTTTTGATATGATTGTTTTGTGTGTGTTGAGTTTGAGGAGTTCATTATAGATCCTGGATATCAACCTTTTGTCTGTACATCATTTGCAAATATCTTCTCCCATTCCGTGGGTTGCCTCTTTGTTTTCTTGACTGTTTCTTGCTGTGCAGAAGCTTTTGATTTTGATGAAGTCCCAAAAGTTCATCTTTGCTTTTGTTTCCTTTGCCTTTGGAGACATATCTTGAAAGAAGTTGCTGTGGCTGATATCGAAGAGATTACTGCCTATGTTCTCCTCTAGGATTCTGATGGATTCCTGTCTCACATTGAGGTCTTTTATCCATTTTGAGTTTATCTTTGTGTTTGTGCTTTACTACAAAGCTGTGATCACCAAGACAGCATGGTACTGGCATAAAAACAGACACATAGACCAGTGGAACAGAGTAGAGAGCCCAGATATGGACCCTCAACTCTATGGTCAAATAATCTTCGACAAAACAGGAAAAAATATACAGTGGAGAAAAGACAGTCTCTTCAATAAATGGTGCTGGGAAAACTGGGCAGCTATATGTAGAAGAATGAAACTCCACCTTTCTCTTACACCGTATACTAATCACAGTTATTACAGGTGATTTTAACATCTTGATTGTCACCATCTGAAATTATTTATCAGAGTAACTATCAAATATAAAGTGTGTTCATTTGATGAAGTAGGACTGTAAGAATTACCATTGCATACACTAAATCCAGTATGTAAAGATCACATTAAATAAACAAATTATATGGGGCACCTGGGTGGCTCAGTTGGTTAATCCTCTGACTCTTGATTTAGGCTCTAGACATGATCTCAGGGTGGTGAGATTGAGCTCCACAATGAGCTCCATATTCAGTGAGGAGTCTGCTGGAGATTTTCTCTCTCTCTCTCTCTCCCTCTACATCTCCCCACCCCTTGCACATGTTTTTTCTTTTCTTTAATAAATAAATCTTTATAAAAAATAATCAAATTATAAAACTGAAGCAAAAAAGCATGCATGACTCCTAGAGACATACTATCTTTATATATCAAAATTTTACATATCTGCTAGAGAAAATTTTCTGCTTCTTAAATATCCTGTTTATTTATTTAAATAAATTTAATTTTTTGTTTATTATTAAAGAGTAATAGCTTTCCAGTCCTCTCTTTAAAAAAAAAAAAAAAAGGCTTCAAAGATTTTATTTATTTATTTGAAAGAGAAAGAGACAGCATGAGCAGCAAGAAGAGGCAGAAGTAGTAGGCTTCCTCCCAGGACCTGGAACTTTGTTCTAGGACTCCAGGATCATGACCTGAGCTAAAGGCAGATACTTAACTGACTGAGTCACCTAGACATTCCAGTTTTCCAGGCTTCAAAAGTCAAAACAAAGTAAAATAAACTGAAAAAAAAAATATGATCCTAACATTATCTTATTCATCATGGCCCTCCCCACCCCCCACCACTCTGTGGAAAATCATTTTCTTTTCCTTTATATATTTAGATTGTTTCTCTATACAGACACAAATATATATTTTTATTTCTCCTACATTCCTCCATACAAAAGGAGGATACTATATATTCTCTCTCCGATTTTATTTATTCACTTGACAATATATCCAGGAGCTATACTTATATCATTTCATAAAGATTTCTTCTCTTTTTTATAGATGTGTAGTTTTCCACTGTTCAAATGTACCATAGTTTATTTAAACAGCCTCCTGTTGTTGGACCTCTCCTTTATATCACTGATAAGAAAAGCCTGGAATCCTTACTATGGCTTAAAAGCTGTACATGATATGTCACTTCCCTATTTTTCTGATTTTATGCACTTTCCTCCATACCCACTAAACTCCAAACACATCAGCATTCTTTTCATTTCTTGGGTATTTTAAGCCAGAGTTTTTAATTTTGAGTCCATATTTAAATTGCCTAGGATACTTAAAAGTATCCTATTCTATAAATGCCTTATTTTTCATTGAAAATATACTAATCAATAAATATCTTATAATGTTTAATTCCATTTGCTGATTTTATATCTAAGAGTTTTATTAGCTCTCTACCATTGTTAGAACAAAGGACTATAAATCTAGTAGCTTAAAACAAAAGACGCAATTATCTTACAGTTCTCTAGATCAGAAGTCTGACATGGATCTTAAAGGTTTGAAATCTAAATGTCAACAGCATTGTGTTACTTTCTGGAAGTTCTAAGAGATATCAATTTCCTTGCCTTTTTCATCATTTAAAAGCCTCTCTCATTTCTTGTCTTATGGCAACTTTATCTACCTTCTACCTTCAAAGCCAGTAACATTAAGGACCTTGAAATGAGGGAGATCATTATAGATTGTCCACATGGGACACATCTAATATTATATGGGTGCTTAAAAGTAGACCTTTCCTAGTTACAATTATAGAAATATTTTCACAGGTTCTGGGGATCAGGATGTGGATATCTTTGGTGGGAGCCAGTATTCTGCCTACCTCAAGAGTACTTGATTTATATTCATATAAGAGTTTAGTTTGTACTTTTATTTTCCATGCTGAATATAAAATATTGATATAAAGATTTTGGTGTAAAGACCGATAACATTAACTATCAATCTTCTTTATGATTATGACTATGATTAAGTTTACTTGATGGAACTCATCTATAATACAATATATGCATAATTACTTCTGCAGGATTAGGGTTGGTGATAAATTTTTCAGAGCATTGCATGACCATTCATTTAAAAATATATGCTAATTGTCTGGGCGCTATTGTTTTCAATATACAAAAACTCTTACCCTCATGGAGCCAAAATAAATAATAGATAAGAAAAGGAAGAAAATGTGTATTATGTTATATAGTGGTAGTTGCTAAAAATAAAAATAAAATAAAAGATACTACGTTAAAAGGTTATAATTTTAGGTAATTTTAAATAAAATGACCAAGGAAGGTTTCTGAAATGATAACATGCAAGTAAAGCCCTAATGAGGTTGAGGAAATGAGCATGAGAACACCCTGAAGAGATCATTCTAACCAGAGGGACTCCAATATAATAGAAGGGGATGAAATCAAATAATGGGGAAAATTATTAATTTAGAACTCTGAGGTCATAGAAATGACCTTGTATTTTACTCTGAGAGAGTTGAGAGAACATTGGGAGTTTTTGAGCAGGAAAGTTGAGTGATTTGTCTTTACTTTAACAAGATGGTATTGGTCTGTCTGTGACATTGCATGGGAAGTAGACAAAAGTAGAAGCAGAAAAACTATTGAAAATTTAAATTTAAAGAGACTATTGCTTAGTCCAGGAAAGCTTGCAAGAGTGGCAAGATATGGTTGGATTTCAGGTACAGTTTGAAGGTAGGGTCAATGAATTAGATGCAGGCTAAGAGAAGAGGAGTCCAGGATGACTACACAGTCTTCTGTCTGAGAAAATAGAGTAGCAATCCTATGAGATGGAGAAGACTGCGTTATAGGTTTGAGGAAAATACGAAAAACTCAGTTTTGGATATGTTAGATTTCAAATGCTATTAAACATCCAAAAAGTGGCCTAAGGACTGAGTATTGAGAGCTTTAAACATCTGGCCATCAAGGAGAAAAAAGACATGAGAAAAATGACTGAGAGATACTGGCTAAGAGAAAAAATAGATTTAGAGGAAGCCGAAAGAATATGTCGTAAGTGGGAGAGAGTACCCAGTTGTCTTAAATGCTGCTAACAGGTCATACCAAGGTGGAAAGGTACCCTAAATTTAGTAACATATAACACTTTATTAAGCTTGTTGACAAAGTGTCTATGGAGAGGTGAGGATAAATCTTAATTTGAAGCAGTTTCAAGACAGATAATAGACAAGAAAAATTTTCATATTGTAACAGAAAGAGGGGAAATTGCTGAAGCAATGAGTGGAGGATAAATAACTCTGTTTTGAGCACAAGTGGAGGGCACCTTAGTGAGTAATGTCGCGGAAAACAGTCATAGTAATAGGACAGAAACTAGAGATTACAAGCATAGTTGAACGTAAGTGGGTGGAAGTAGTGGTACAAGCTCATCAGTGTTCTCAGCCAGCCACTTCTATAGTTTTAGTGAAGCTACTGCCTGATTATATTTTTATGTGTTAAGTTCACTTTTATTTTTAAAAAACTTCCCATGTTAACAAAATTTTCAAATTTTTTATCATAAAATCATAATTGAAATTTCTTTTAGCTTCTTACTTTGTTTTTGTTACCATATGATCACCATTTAAAATATATATGTTTATATTTTTATATTTATTACACTATTTAGAAGTTGCCTATCAGTGGCATTTTAAGATGAGCCAATAGAACATGATTTTTTTTCCTAGAGTAATTTTTTTAAGTTTTATTTTAAACTATAGTTAGGTAACATATAGTGTAATATTACATTCAGGAGTAGAATTTAAAGATTCATCACTCACATGTAACACTCAGTGCTCATGGTAACAAGTGCCCTCACTAATACCCATCACTCATTTAGTTCATCACACACCCTTCTCCCCTCCAGCAATCCTCAGTTTGTTCTCTATAGTTAAGTGTCTTTTATGGTTTGCTTCCCTCCCTCTCGCTTTTTTCACCCTTCTTCTACTTTCTTCTGTTTTGTTTCTTAAATTCCAGATATAAGTGAAATCATATGATATTTGTCTTAATCTACTAACTTATTTCACTTAGCATCATACCTTCTAGCTCCATTCATGTCATTGCAAATAGCAAGATTTCATTCTTTTTGATGGATGAGATCTATATCTATATCTATATCTATATATATCTACCTACCACATTTTCTTTATCCATTTATCAGTCAATGGACATTTGGAATCTTTCCATAATTTGGTTATTATTTGATAATGCTGTTATAAACATTGGAGTGCTTGTGCCCTTCTGAATCAATATTTTTTTATCTTTTGGGTAAATACCTAGGATTGCAATTGCCAGATCAAAGAGTAGTCCTATTTTTAACTTTTTGAGGGACCTCCATACATGTTTTCCAGAGTGCCTGCACCAGTCTGCATCCCCACCAACAGTGTGAGAGGGCTCCACACATTCTGATTGTGTGAGGTGGTATCTCATTGTGGTTTCAATTTGAATTTTCCTGATGTTAAATGATATTGAACATCATTTCAAGTGTCTATTGGCCATCTGGATGTCTTCTTTGGAAAAATTTCTATTCATGTCTTCTGCCCATTTCTTAACTGGACTTTTTGTTTTGCTTTGTATTTTTTGGATGTTGACTTTGATTAGGTCTTAATAGCTTTTGGATACTAACCCTTTATCAGATATGTCATTTGAAAATATCTTCTCCCACTCTGTAGGTTGCATTTTAATTTTGATTATTTCCTGCACTATGCAGAAGCTTTTTTATCTTGATGAAATCCCAATAGTTCATTTTTGTTTTTGTTTCCTTTGTCTCCGAATACATGTCTAGTAAGAATTGTTACAGCCAATATCAAAGAGGTTGCTTCCAGTATTTTCCTGTAGGATTTTGATGTTTTCCTGTCTCACATTTAGGTATTTCATCCATTTTGAATTTATTTTTGTGTATGGTGTAACAAAGTAGTCCAGTTTCATTCTTCTGCATGTTGCTATCCAGTTTTCCCAGCTCCATTTGTTGAAAAGACTGTCTTTTTTCCACTGGATATCCTTTCCTGCTTTGCTGAGGATTAGTTCACCATATAGTTGCAGGTCCATTTATGAGTAGAAGGTGATTTTAAACCAAGTGTTTTAAGTTTCTAGATTACTGAATAGTTTCACATGTGGCCACAAAGTAAAATATTAACAGACATAGGTTCATTTTTTTGTCCTTTGACTCATTGCTCCTGGAAGATAGAGATTATTCTTCAGCTAGACATAAAAGTTGACAAAATAATTTAAACAGCTTATTAGATAACCTTAACAGTCCTCAGGCTTTCTCTTCACAGAAGGTCTTATTTCAAAATTTCACCATTTACTACCCTCACTTTTGTTTTGAGGATTTTTATTTTGAGAAACAACCTTATTCTATAATATGCCAAAATCCAACTATACCATGAGAATAGTCCTCTTTAATAGGTCACAGGAAGTCCTTTAGTCTCTTGATGTTACTTTTGTCCCACCCATTACCTAACTGGCATTCATTTCTACTCTGCAGATGGTGGTGGCATTATGAGTACATCTAGTCAGTGCTTTGGAAGCCAACAATCAGAAGTCCTTGTCCTGAATTAAGAAGTCAGCCTGTACTTAACATACAGTATTAATACCTATGTGGCCCTGCTCTTCACTGTAAGTCATTACACAGCATGAATGATCAGTTCTGGGCTTCACATCACAAATAAAGGGAGCCTGCATCTATCCGCCTACCAAACATGTTCTTCCCTCCATAAATACTATTTCTTTACATGCACTGGCAAAAGTATTACCAAATTTCTTCCTCGGAACAATCATCTATAACAACAACCAGAAGGCTCAGGGCAAATCAATATGATTAAACACACACGTGTGTGTACACACACATGCACAGAATGTTTCTACTGTGATTTTGTTGACATTCAATTCTCCTTAGTGCAAGGTTTAACTCACTCCAGGACTGAGGGGATTTAGCTTAGAATAATAGGTCCAGAGTCCTATTACAAGAAAAAATGTTCAAAATATACCTAACAATAATAAACAATTAACCATGAATGTCTTATTTATTTCAAGGTTTAGAAATAGTGCTTGAATATGAAAAAATTGCTCTTTTTAATTGTAATTATTTTTTTCTGTTGACTCTCTGGGCTTCTTCCTCACAATGGAGCTTTGAAACAGAAAGGCACTTGCAGGCGAGCGTGTTTGTCCAGCTGTGCTGTAATTGTCTTAAGTGTGAGCTGATGGAAGAAAACCAAACAATAAAACACTTTGTCTTCAATCCAGACATTGAAATGAGACTAGCCAAAGCAAAAATGACACTGGGAATAAACACATAACCCGTTCCAAACTGAGTGAGTAGGCTATTTGTGTTTTCAAAAATTATAGTGAGGCTGACTCTGGTAGCTATAGGTTAAAGCCTAAAATAAAATTTAGAAAGAAGTTTAAATTACTACAGTTCTAGTCCTTCTATGGTCTTGGTTTTCATGTTTACTATTCCTATATTTTATTATTTAAATGGAAAAAAATCACAGGGTATTCTTTAGATGAAAAATATTTTATTCTTTAGATGAAAAATGATTACAAAGTTTATATTAAATGTGGTAATCAAATAATTGAGCCAATTCAAGGGATATAATTTCTTTTATTTTTTTTAAGATTTTATTTATTTATTTATTTATTTGGCAGGTAGAGATCACAAGTAGGCAGAGAGAAAGGAAGGGAAGCCGGCTCTCTGCTGAGCAGAGAGCCCGATGCAGGACTCGATCCCAGGACCCTGGGATTACCTGAGCTGAAGGCAGAGGCTTTAACCCACTGAGCCACCCAGGTGCCCCAAGGGATATATTTTCAAAAGTTGTAGCTATTTTGCGTAAGCCATACAACTCAAATAACTGCCACCTGACACCTCCAAATACTCTTTAGGTGTTAGCTTCCTAAAATACTGTGTATTAAAAATCACCTTGGAAGTTTAAATACAAAACAAAACAAAGCTCTAGATCTTGTCTTCACTCCTAAATATTCTGATTTAATTGGTCGGCCATGGAGCTTAGATATCAGTATTTTTAAACCTCTCCCACTAGCCCAGATGATTCTGATGGACAGCATAAATTAAGGGTCACTGCTAGTATATTTGGATAGAGTCCATTTCTAAATACATCCATATCTCAACTATTCTCTATATTGCTCTAAACTATGGGGCCTCTGCTTACCTGGTTGGGGGTTGTTTTAAATTTCAAGGCTGCCACCTTGAATTACCAAGCTTTCCTCAGCAGAGGACAGTGATATGTAGTAATATCGTTTTCTATATTCTTTAGTTCCTGAAAACAAAGCAGGATTTTTTTTTTTAACTATCCAAAGGGAATTGTGCTACAAATATATATATATTTTAAAATGCGGTCTGTTTCTACAGGGAAAAAAGAACTATAAACTATTCAGACAGGATATATTTATGGACAAATTGAATTCCAAATCTTGCTTTCATGTGATAATTCCATCCCCTTTCTCTACTAAATATAATAGCCCTTTTCAAACCTCAAGAACATAAATATCTGCCCTCTTTTGATACCTGAATTCTCATCATTAGTTTCCTCATATGATCCATCCTACCACCTTTGTCTCAGGCATTCCACAGGATATAATATTCTTCAGAAACATAATGCTTCATAACTAAATAATTCCTGAATATAATCACAAGTAATGGTGACAGTTAGAAAGAGCATTAGCTGAGTAACAAAGACCCAGCATATAGTTGCTTAAATAGTATAATTTTTTTCCTCCTAAAAATATACAGATATATGAGAACTACAAGGTCTCTGGGACCCAAACCACCTGTGGCTTTCTATTCTCTATCTTTAGGGTACAATTACTATAATGGAACAGAGTAGCATGGGTGGGAAAAGAGAGACAGGCTAGCTAATTCGGAGAAAATTATGGATATGGATATGAGTAATAGAACATAGAATTTTTAAGAGGAAAATAGATGAACAGTCAAAAAGGATATTGGATTATCAGAATTCTAAGGGCACCTATTCCATCAGATATTTATAAGACATTGCTCAGTTTCTTGACCTGATATGGCTCTGTGACTTAAAAACCATTATCTGAAGAAAAGGCAGAGTCCCATTGAAGAAAGACTATAATATCACAACAGGATATATAGTAATAATGTGTGTAGACCTTCTTCAAAAAGACCTATGACAATTTATACAAATAATTATATAATAGGAATCAAGAACTGATATACGCAAGAACTAAGTTGACAATTCTTAGATTTGAGGCATCTGTATGACCCTCTCTTATCACCATTAGAGTGGGGGTGCATGGTATATAGGTAATAATTGGAGTCCTGACCCTGGCCTGACTCTAAGTGAGTGCACTATATCTGTGAACTAACATGTTGGTCATTTTCCTGATCTTCTAATGTAAAATTCAATGTATAAACTTGGTAGGTGAGAGAACTCCTGCAATGGTTTAACCTTTAAGAGCTGTTGAGTGTGGTGACCCAAGAAGGAGCACCTGAACCTGTCCCTCCCTCTGGCCAATATACTAAGCAATATCGACCTTGAAGGAAATAGCCAAGATTAGTTCTATCCTTAATTATCTAAAGGTTACAAGAAATTGGTCCCCAAATGTGCCTGTTTAACTCATGCTCCAACATCTATAAAAGAAGATGGATCCTGCCCAATTAACACTTGACTACCAAAATAGTAGCCCCAGTTGTAGCTGCTATGCCAAATATGGTATTTTTTTTAAATTTACTTATTTATTTGACAGAGAGAGATCACAAGTAGGCAGAAAGGCAGGCAGAGAGTGGTGGCAGGGGGTGGGGGGAGTGGGGGGGCGGGAGGGGTAGAGCACGCTCCCTGCTGAGCAGAGAGCCTGATATGGAGTTTGATCCCAGGACCCTGAGACCATGACCTGAGCTGAAGGCAGAGGCTTAACCCACTGAGCCACCCAGGTGCCCCCAAATATGGTATTTTGTTAGAGAAGATTAATTCAGCATCAGGCATGTAGTCATGATAAGGTCAAAACATTTTTTTTTCACACATTTCAAGAGAATTTATCAAAAGCAGTTCACATTTATGTGGGACAAAAAGAAAATATGTTTAATACCATGCTCTAAAGCTGAATTACTTCTTTTGCCTTAATAAACTAGGAAGGGGCCTGGACCATCTAGATGCTTCACAGAAGATAAAATTGGTCCACTGTTTTGAAGACATCAAGTTAATTAAACCAAATGAATGAGAAGTGGCAAGTATATTGGAGGCCTCAATAAAACACATATGTTCTAGAAGTCAGAGATAAAACCTACAATGTTTCAGGGGCCTGAAGTTTTTAGGAATCTAGAGGCCTCCAAAATAAAGGACAGAATTATTGCAACTCACATTTTCCTCTCCTAAGAAAGAAGCAAAAACACTTGGGAGGTCTCTTCAGGTTCTGGAGGTAGCATAGTTCATACTTAAGTGTATGAGAACACTGTTCTGATTTATTTACTAAATATATATTTACTAAATAAATATTTAGTAAATATTTTCTAAATTTAGGTTGGTCTCTCAAGAGGAAAAGACTTTAACCTGTTTCAGGTTGCAATGTAAACAATTTGATTCATGGATTTCTTCATAATAGTGTGTCAATTCCTATAATAAATAAATATTTATATAGATTTATAGATATCTCTTATTGGTTCCGATTCTCTGGAGAACCCTGACTAATACTGTACTATAGTAGTGTTTCTTAATCTGAGCACAATCAACTTGCCAGACTTTGTTGTGGGATTGCCTTATGCACTGTAGGATATTTAGTAGCATCCTTAATCTGTATCCATTGGAGGCTGGGAGCTTACTCCCATCCACAGTTATGATAATGATACGTGTCTCCAGACATGGCCAAGTGTCTTCTGGAGGGCAAAATTTTCCTGGTTGAGAACCATAGCTCTAGAGTTATCTGAAAGTGGGAAAATAGAAAAATTTGTGTATTGCAAAATAGACTTACAGGAACTGGCACAAAGTTGTGCCATCTACAGCAAAGATATACACCATTCAAAATGTCCTGGTATATGGTTCTGGATGACCCTAGTGAAGGTAAAGAATTTGGCCATAAAACATTGACAGACCATGCAGCCAAAACTTCCCCTGTAAGCTGGGTCTGTCAGATCCACAAAATCATAGGATACATCTAGGATCAGGTGCATATAGGTTCAAAGAACATAAATATACTGCAAGATTCTATATTCTAAACCCTATGTCATCCAGCACTGTTATTTTTGTGCCTCTCCCTCAATTAATCCTTATGACCATAAGGGGAATTTCTTATACCTATCTGAAGGAAGAGGGAACACCTGAGTTTGGTTCATGAACTAATAGGTTCAGTAAGTCAGTAGAAGCTGAGAATGAGTGGTTGTACTTACAGTCCTTTTTAGGGGTAGAACTGAATAGGTCTGTGTCATATTTGACATAGTTGCTAAGGTGATTTAAGTGAGGAAAAATGTTTTCTCAATGGTTATTTTGGAAATAGTAGCCATTTGGATAAAAATGAACCTCAGCCCTTTCTTCATAACACATACAAATTAACTTAAGATGGATCATAAACTTAAACATAAAAGCTAAAACTATAAAATATCTTAAATAAAATCTTGAAGATTTAGAAAAGCCTAAGATAAAAATGTTAAAATAAAGAAAATACAAAAATTAATCTTTGTAACCTTGAAATAAACACAGATGTCTTATATAAAAAGGTATAAATCATAAAAGAAATTAAATTACTTGACTATTATAATAATTAAGAACATCTGTCCTTCAAAATATTTTATTAATAAAATTAAAAGACAGCCACAGATTAAGACATATATTTGCAGTAGTTACATCTGACAAAGAATCTGGTATCTGAGTATATAAAGAACACCTGCAATTGATAAAAACAAAACAAATAATACAATAAAATGGGCAAAAAAATTTAAACAAACATTTCAAGAAAAGAAGGTATACAAATATCCAATAAGCATATAAATTATGTTCAGTGTAATTTTTCATTAGAAAATAACAAATTTAAATAGTTATTAAAACATATCAGAATGCCTCAAATTAAAAGGCTGATGATTTAAGTGTTGATGAGCATGTGGAACATTTAGAATTAACTATCTTATATTGTTGAGAGGGATGTAAGATGGTAAAAAGTGTTTTAGAAAACACCTTGGGAATTTTGTTACACATACTTACAACATGTGTTTGTTATACATACACTTAAACAGAAACAAAAACACGTATCACACAAATATTTGTGCATAAATGTCCATGGCATCTTTAGTCTCAAAATCCAAAAGTGGAAACAAACTTAAATGCTCATCAAAAAACTAATGTATAAAGAAATTGTACCATATTAATGTGATAAAATAGTACTTATAAAAGCCCAATTACTGATATGTACCACAACATGGATGAAAAAAAAAATAGGGGGCCAAACGAAAAGAATATTTCGAATAGCTTCACTTCTACAAAGTCCCAGAGCAGGCAAATCTAATGTATAGTGATAGAAAATAGGCCAATTGTTGCCTGGGGGCAGAGAAGGGAGTTGGGTTATTGACTATAAATTGGCATGAGGAGATATTTTACAGGGATAGAAATGTTTATCTCTTTACTGGCTGTGGTTATATGAAGGGGTATATTTGTCAACACATTACAAACTCTATTCTTAAAATGTGTGCAATTAATATTATGTAAATTATACCTCAGTAAAGTCATTTAATAATAAAGGAAAGTTAATATATTTGAAAAATCTAATGCCAAAAGGAAAACAAAGAATAAAAAAGAAGAAAACAAATAAGAGAGAACACGATTACTACATAAAAAGTAGGCAAAATAAATTTTACACACACATATTGAGACACTCTGGAAAAAGAAAAAATAACAACAACTATATAAAAAATGGTAATTTTAAACTATAATTCATGAAAAAATCTGAAATAAAAGAAGACACACCCTACTAAAACTAATGCAAACTAAACTAGATGAGCTCTGTTACAATCAGAGAAAATATCAGAGTGAAGAATATTACTTGGGAAAAATAGGATCATTTCATAATGATAAAGAGGTAAATTTTCCAAGAAGACATAAAATAATACATGAAATAAAACATATAAGAACAAAAAAGAAAGACAAATTTATCATTATAATTGGAGACTTCAGACAACCATTCTGATAATTGATAGAAATATTAGCTAGGTTATTAACAAAGTGGAGAAAACTTGAACATTATCAACCAATATGAACTAGTCAACATTTTTAGACCAGTCTATCCAACAAAAGTAGAATACACATTGTTTTATAGTACATATAGAACATTGAACAAAATAGATTATATTCTGGACTGAAAAATAAACCTTGGTCAATTTAAAAGTATATAGGTCATCCTAAATGTGTTCTTAGATCATAACAGAATTAACTTAGGAAACACTAATAGAAAGAATCAAGAAATTTTACAAAAGTGTGGAAATACAACACACTTAAAAATAATTATTCAAGGGAAAATTTGAAATTTGGGGAAGACTTGGAGGCTCCATGGGTTAAGTCTCTGCCTTCGGCTCAGGTCATAATCTCAGGGTCCTGACATGGAACCCTGTGTCAGTCTATCTGCTCGGCAGAGAGCCTGCTTTCCCCTCTATCTCTGCCTGTCTCTCTGCCTATTTGTGATCTCTCTCTCTGTCAAATAAATAAATAAATAAATATTAAAAAAATATATATATATATAAATTTTCAACATATTGAAATTCGTGGGACTCAACTAAAAAAATGTGGAAGGAATATATATATATATATATATATATATATATATATACACATATATATATGCAAATTTTATATTACAAAAGAAAAAGAAATTAAGGTTGAAATCTAACTTTGACATTAAAAATCAACCAACCAAACAGAATGTAACTAAAATCCAAACAGTCAGAAGGAATAATATAATACAAACAAGAGCAGAAATCAATACAATTCAGAAAAAGAGAGAGAGAGAAAACCAATCCAACCCAAACCTGGTTTTCTGAAAATACTAACCAAATGGATAAACATTTCATCAGTCTGATGAAGAAAAGAAAAGATACAAGATACAATTTATCAATAACAGAAATGAATGAGTAGACATCACTGAAGACTCCACAGTCATTTAAAAAGAAATACTATGGGGGCGCCTGGGTGGCTCAGTGGTTTGGGCTGCTGCCTTTGGCTCGGGTCATGATCTCAGGGTCCTGGGATCGAGCCCCACATCGGGCTCCCTGTTCCGCAGGAAGCCTGCTTCCCTCTCTCTCTCTCTCTGCCTGCCTCTCTGCCCACTTATGATCTCTGTCTTTCAAATAAATAAATAAAATCTTTAAAAAAAAAAAAAAAAAGAAATACTATGAAAAACACTATGGCCAAAATTCTATCTAGAAGAACTGGACTAATTCCTTGAAAGACACAAATTAACAAAGCATTACTTATGAATAAATATATGACATAAATAATGTTATACTGTCAAAGAAATGGAATTCATCATTAAAAATCTTCCAAAAAGAAAACTCAAAGAGCTAAGTTTCAATAGTGAATTCTACTGAACATTTCAGGATGAAATAATACTAATTCTGTAGTAAGTCTTTAGAAAATAAAACAGCATAAAATACTTGGAGATGCATATTCTGAAGCTAGTATTACTCTAATATTAAAACCAAGGAAAGGATTTTACATGTAGCCAAAACTAGCCAACGTATTAGTTTTTGATACAGTGTTCAATGATTCCTTAGTTGCATACGTTAGCTAATTGAACATAGTAAATTAAAACAAACAAACAAACTAGTAGCCAAAACTATAAATCCTCATAAACATAAATGAAATAAAATCCATAACAAAATATCAGTAAATCTAATCTCTAAAAAGGGTAATTAATATATTAACAATCAGGTAGTTGTGGTCACATTACCTGATTTCAAAATGTGTCCTATAGCTACCATAGTAGGATACTGTGTTGTTTGTGGAGGGATTGGATAGACATTCAGACCAAATGAGAATAGAATTCAGAAGTATCCACACTATACTGATCAACTGATCTTAACAAAGTTGCAAAGGTAAAGAAGAAAGAGTAGTCTTTTAAACAAAAGAGTAAACCTTTTAAACAAAGGTTACTGAAACAATTGGTTGTCTACATGCAAAACAAGAAAACAAATGAACAAAACAAAACAACAACAAAACACTTCACATAGCACTCTATACAAAAATTAACTCAAAATGGATAATCCATCTAATATTAAATAAAAAAATATAAAACTTCAAGAAAATACATACATGCAATAATTACACAGATCTTATTTCCTTGTTTTTCCTTCCCTGAGTGTTTCATTATGTATTTGCAATGTCTGTTTTATTAGTTGATGAGTTTCTTGAGAGTAAGAAAACTTCATGTATGCTTCTCTCATCTTCCATTGGTTTGCTTTGTATAATCCCACACATACTAATGATCAATAAGTATACTTTATTTGATACATTAATTTACCTTACAAACTATGATTCTCCCCAAAACATTCCACATTTCTTTTTATAGATTCCTTCCAATCACTAATATTATTAAGTGCAAAGAAGAGATTAGCAACCATTTAGCAAGAGAGCAGAAGGTAGAAGTTAGGTGTTAGTGAAGAATAATTTTAGATCACAGTGTGAGTGTTAATTGAATGTTATTGCTAATACTACAGCTATAACAGTATAGTCACTTGTTAAATGTAGAAACAAAGTGATTGTGGAAGTCAAAACAGTGAATTAAAACAGGCAGGTAATGGAAGGTCTTGTTAGCACACCATCATATTTTCAAAGGACTCAAACTGAATGTAGTGCGCCCAAGACAATGAGGCAAAAAGTTCTTGGTGTTCAAATTCACCGTTTTGAAATTTATATTCAAAGACAGTTTTAGAGGCAAAAGAAGATTGTAGTTTTTAACACTGTACACATTTTTCCTTTCAAAGATAGCTTACTACTCATATCAGCTAATTTGAGTACACTGATGCATGATTACTTTTTTTTTTTTTTTTTTTGAGAGCGAGAGGCCATGCAAGTGGGCAGTAGTGGGGAGGGGTAGAGCAGTGCTCTTACATGGGGCTTGATTTCATGACCCTAAGATCATGACCTGAACTGAAATCAAAAGTTGGATGCTCTATTTTCAACATTTTGAGGAACTTCCCTGCTGCTTTCCAGAGTGGTTGCACCAGCTTGCATTCCCACCAACAGTGTAGGAGGGTTCCCCTTTCTCTGCATCCTCACCAGCATCTGTCATTTCCTGACTTGTTGATTTTAGTTATTCTGACTGGTGTGAGGTGATATCTCATTGTGGTTTTGATTTGTATTTCCCTGATGCCGAGTGATATGGAGCACTTTTTCATGTGTCTGTTGGCCATCTGGATGTTTTCTTTGCAGAAATATCTGTTCATGTCCTCTGCCCATTTCTTGATTGGATTGTTTGTTCTTTGGGTGTTGAGTTTGCTAAGTTCTTTATAGATTTTGGACACTAGTCCTTTATCTGATATGTCTTTTGCAAATATCTTCTCCCATTCTGTCAGTTGTCTTTTGATTTTGTTCACTGTTTCTTTTGCTGTGCAAAAGCTTTTGATCTTGATGAAATCCCAATAGTTCATTTTTGCCCTTGCTTCCCTTGCCTTTGGCGATGTTCCTAGGAAGATGTTGCTGTGGCTGAGGTCGAAGAGGTTGCTGCTTGTTTTCTCCTCAAGGATTTTGATGGATTCCTTTCTCACCTTGAGGTCTTTCATCCATTTTGAGTCTATTTTTGTGTGTGGTGTAAGGAAATGGTCCAATTTCATTTTTCTGCATATGGCTGTCCAATTTTCCCAACACCATTTATTGGAGTGATCTAAAGGGGCACATGTACTCGAATGTTTATAGCAGCAATGTCCACAATAGCCAAACTATGGAAAGAACCTAGATGTCCATCAACAGATGAATGGATCAAGAAGAAGTGGTATATATACACAACGTAATACTATGCAGCCATCAAAAGAAATGAAATCTTGCCATTTGCGACAACACGGATGGAACTAGAGCATATCATGCTTAGCGAAAGAAGTCAAGCAAAGAAAGACAACTATCATATGATCTCCCTGATATGAGGAAGTGGTGATGCAACATGGGGGCTTAAGTGGGTAGGAGAAGAATCAATGAAACAAGTTGGGATTGGGAGGGAGACAAACCATAAGTGACTCTTAATCTCACAAAACAAACTGAGGGTTGCTGGGGGGGAGGGGGGATGGGAGAAGAAGGGTGGGGTTATGGACATTGGGGAGGGTATGTGCTTTCATGAGTGCTGTGAAGTGTGTAAACCTGGCGATTCACAGACCTGTACCCCTGGGGATAAAAATATATGTTTATAAAAAATTAAAAAATTAAAAAAAAAAAGTTGGGGGCGCCTGGGTGGCTCAGTGGTTTAAGCCGCTGCCTTCGGCTCAGGTCATGATCTCAGGGTCCTGGGATCGGGTCCCGCATCAGGCTCTCTGCTCGGCAGAGAGCCTGCTTCCCTCTCTCTCTCTCTGCCTGTCTCTCCATCTACTTGTGATTTCTCTCTGTCAAATAAATAAATAAAATCTTTAAAAAAAAAAAAAAAAAAAAAAAGTTGGATGCTCAACCAACTGAGCCACCCAGGTGCTGCTGTTCTTAAAATTGTTGACTCAAAATTATTTTCTTAATGTTTGTTTTGATGGATCATCTTATAGAGGAATACATCTTATAGAGGAATACTCTTATAGAGTATTCAGAATGTTAGTTTTTATTTGTATTAATTCCATGCTTATTGATAAAAAATTAAGGCAATAATACATATCTGAAATAATGGACTCTTCCCTAATACTGAAAGTGAGGTAAATGTAGAGAATTTTATCAACAGATTATAAGTATGGAGTAGAAATCAGAAAGGTTTATTTGTTTTACATATTCTATATAAAATGGCAGTGATTATGTGTTATTTTGGACTTCTGTTTTTTCCACTCTACTGCTGTGTTTACAGTGTTCATAGTGTCTTCACACTCAAAGAGAAGTCAGAATTAGTCAGATTTTAGAGTATGTGGAATCATGTCTGTGACCTTCCTAAAATAATTTGCCTGCTGCCCTGGGCCATTTGCAAGTTTAGTAACCTCTCTTAAAAGTACATCAGTGTAAAATGCTCATTATTACTTGACACCAAAAAGTGAGGTTCTCTGTACTTGAAAGTCAGAATTGGAATATTACTAGCAATGAATACTTCCAGTGGTTGTGGATTAAAACTAAGAAATCTCTCTTTCATGTTCCAACACATTTTTTGTTCATTTTCACTTTTTCTCCACCTTGCTCCTTCTTACATCATTAGAAAATATATTTGAAATGAACATAAAAATGATTATAATACAAATCGTTAAAATAAATGTAATGCAATTGAAGGAAAATAAGAATAGGTCTATTATAAAAATGGTGGAGAACTAACGAACTATAATATGTCACAGTAACAGGAATATTAACAATATCCCTTCCCAGTCACTGCATGAGGACAAGTGTATTTTCAAAGTGATGCTTACTTGGTGCAGTAATGATGCTTCACATAACTCAGTTCACTAAGTGAAGGGGAAAGATATATGTGAAAAGGGGGAAAAGGAAGGTGGGAAAACACAATTTTCTGTGTTTTAAGCCCTCCTTTTCCATAAAACAAAATATTTATATAGTTTTTAGGACAATCATTAGAAGTTCTCTGGTAACTATAATAGCCTGGTATGCATTTGAAAGGGTATTCTCCTTTAAACATTCTTTAAGATAACTGATAAAACTAAATTTAGAAATCACTGTTTTAGAAGTTAGAATTCTATAAAAATTAGAAATACGACAAATACTTTCAGTCTGTTCCCATCTGTACATTATATGATTCTATAAAGGGAATGAACCTGAATCTCTTAATTCCCAGTCATCATTATTGGAGTGTTTTACATGTAATAATACCAAATAAATGTTGGTTTGGTTAAAACGAGGCAGACTTTGTTTTGATTACTTTATTGAATACTTATTATATTATAAATGCAAACTGAATACTATATACAGATATTTAAAAGTTGTTAAATTTTTCTTAGGGGAAGAAGTGTATTCATGATCCTTGATGTGGGTCTATCATAAAGGGAAAAAGAAGAAAAGGAAAAAAAATTAAATAATTTTAACATAAGAAATATATGTGTGAGTCTATCTGAATATATACAAATGTATATTTTCCAATTTTTTATTTGATATACCTATGATAGCAGACACTTTTAATTACCCACCCAATATCCATTCTCTCCATCATCTACAACTAACCAAATAATAAATTCTCTCATTGGCTGAAATTGTCCAGAAAGAAAAATTCACATTCACAGAATGTCTTGCTACTTGCCCTCTTGCAGGCCAATTCTAACAAATAAAGTGAAATCATAAGTACTATGAATGAACTAATTAAAAAGAAAATAAAGATGGATTCAGCCATTATGTCTCTTGTTCTTCTGCTTCTTGCCTCCTGGTGGAGCAGCAGCTACCTCGCATGTGTGAGGATGAAGGCACATACAAAATATAAGGACCCTGGGTTCCTGAGGAAGCCATAGATCTAATATTCTAGACCAGTATTGTGTACCTCTGGATAAAGGAGTAGCAGGGTTTTTTTGTAACATGCAGCTGAATGCAACCTATAAAATACATTAGCCTCTTGCCCAGAAGAAATTTAGGAGCATATAGATATATAAAACTGTAAGATAAATAGTTTAAAGGGCTGAAGGAAAGTAGTATTCTCAGAAAAACATTGGAGATACACATAAAGTTAGTTTAGGGGAGAAAGAAAAACTATAGGCCACAAGTTTCTATACATTTTGCTAGAAGTTCACAAGTTTAGCTTTGAATTTTTTAGGAGTCCTTACCAAAGTGGAAATATCATCATAGACCTATGGTCAAAGGAAATCAGTTGTTTAGGTAAAGTCAAGCTTTTCCTGATATTCTGGTGTCAAATGAAATAGACTGAGAGGAGACTATGCAGAAGGGCAGGATAGGGAGAAAGCAAGTAGTATTTGGGTGATAGAAGGTAATAATTATTTCTTAGTGAGAGAGTAACTGTAATAGTGATGGAAAACCTCAGCCTCCACACTTTATGCTATACTATGTTAGGAATATTGAAATAATTCTGAAGTTATTTTGTAGTATATGAAACCTCACCCCACTCCCAACAGTAATTATAGGTTAAGGCATTGATATTAAATACATTCCTAAATGAAATCATGAAATCCATTTATACATTATGGTGAGAGTACAGCTTCACCTGAGATAGCCGTGGCCCTCATAACCAAACCTCAAAACTAACTAGTTTTTTGAGTCCTAAAATAATTTTCAGACTCCTGAAGAATAGTAAGCTCATGAAGCTAACATAGCTTGTGCTTGAAAGCAGTGGAAGTCCTTGAGGCAGTGCTTATCCTATTTTAGAAAAATTTAATGACAGTGACCCAATAAAATTCAAGTCAAAAACACAAGTCTAAATGAGAATATATTTCCTTTTTCTTGAACCTTTCCACTTGGAAGCAAACATTAAGACAGATCCAGTTCTAGTGACACTCTATACTATGTGGCCCAGAGTAAGGGTGTGACTTAAAGTTTATGAAATTTATGAATATGAAGGATTTGGATTTACTACGGATAGGGAATGAATATATATGTTTCTCAATTCTGTCTTACCAAATGTTGAATAGTGGATAGACATATCAATGAAAAATGTTCTAGTCCTCTAGGAGCCTCTAACACTAACAAAAATATACTTCCTCTAGGAAGACTCCTTTGGTTCATTATAATTAAGCATTAGCTGTTGATTTTCCTCTAAGATTTCTCTTGGGAAGACACAGTTTTAGAGTCCTTTACAATTGCCTTAAAACTTGGAAATATTTATCTTTTTCCTCCCCTTTTGGTCATGGGCTTTATACCCAGCAGATATTTTCTCTTCTAAGTGGGCCGTTGTTTCTCTCCTTCCTTCCTTCCTCTTCCTCTTCTTTCCATTTCCTTTCCTTTCCTTGTCACCTCCTTTCCTTTTGTCCTCATTTCTCTTTTCCTTCTTTTTTCTTTCTATATTCTTTTCTTTCCAGTCAATCCCTGGGAATTCTGTAGGGTGTGAAAATAATAATTAATGGTTTATTAATTCCAGTCCTTCTACACCTTATACCTATTGTTTTCTCACAGTCTTGAAATATATGAGTGGGTAGTTGCTCTTAACCATTTAGTTGACTGGAACAACTATTGTTCTTGTCAAGTCTCGTCAAAAAAACTTAATGACAGAAAATGATATGATAACAGGAGAATACATTTGGAAAAAACTTGGGTGACACCTTTACCATCAGTTCCACATATAGATTTACTTAAAATACTAGAGAGACGTTAAAGATCTCCATTGGTCCTGAATTTCAATATAGACTTGCATGATAAAAACTAAGAAAGAAATTTCTCTCCCTTTTTATCCAGTTTTACTTCTTTTCTACAACTTAGCATGATGCATTGAACTAATTAAACTCACCTCAGGTCCAGTAGCTTTTCAAGATAAGAAAAACCTCTATGAAAAATATGTACAGCTATTTGTATTAGGGATGTCTTTTCTTCTAAATTCACAGCTTTTGAGTTATAACTAAGACAAGATACTTTTGTTTTTCTCTCTGCCTTAATGAGCACTCTGCACTATTTGTAGTACACAGGATTGCACTGTTATCCAATTAGGAAAGTATACAGGATGCAAAGCTTATTATTATTCTGCACATAATTGAGCCATGCATCTTCTACCTTCATCATTGTTTTATCTCCCTCAGAGATGCTCATTATCATGCGTAGTTTTTGCTTTTTGGCAGAATTGAGAATGTCCTTTGGGGGTTGAACTTCAAAGTAACTTGACATCCTCATTAACTTTTATGGCAACTAAGATATTGAGCATCCTTCTACTGAAGAGTTATCTCAGATTCTTATAATTTCTTCTTTCTCCCTCCATTAATTACATACAGTCTTATACTATTATGCATCAGAAAAAAAATGAGAAGAAAACCAAAAGAAATTATTGGGGTTTTGAATATATTTTTAGTGTTTCTAAGTAGAAATGGCAATTTCTTCTCATAAACGGAGAGGTGGATGTTCTATGAAAACAAACTTTTAGAAGTTCATATAACCATTTAGTTTTGTGATTTCAACAGATTTTGAAGCCTGAAGGATGTGTTAGCGATTGCTGGGATTACCAATTTATTTTATAAATGAAGTTATAAGGACCTTAAAGAGAGTAAAGACTCATCAAATTTGGCAGAATAAAATTAAAGCCACAGAGCATTTTTTAAGCCAATTGTATTCAATGCATATTAAAGAACACTAAAATGTTTTAAAATATGTGTATATAACATAGGTTGGGCAGAGACAATTGTCTAAATTTCATTTCTTCCCAGAGCATCCTCCAGATTACTATAAGCTATATATTTGAAAATGATACTTTTCTGTTTCAAATGCTTTGCTAACTCTTCATCAGCTACAACAGTATTTCACAAACTTC
The DNA here is from genome assembly GCF_022355385.1 of Mustela nigripes. Classification (NCBI taxonomy): domain Eukaryota; kingdom Metazoa; phylum Chordata; class Mammalia; order Carnivora; family Mustelidae; genus Mustela; species Mustela nigripes. The sequence continues at coordinate 120,082,622 of NC_081558.1, forward strand.
TGTGATTATCAGAACCCCACCTGATCATTCCCCTTATTCAGCAATTAAGCACATATTGTTCTGTAATTGCTCATTGAATATGTATTTTAATTGGAAGACTGTTGTAGATGGACACTTTTTTTTTTTTTTAAATCCTGGATTGTGTTGTTGGAAAATCTCTGATTAGTCTTTTCCTGCAAAAACATGCCACCCCTCTTTTGGGCTGGAAATGTGTTCTAGTAAGTCCTTTTATGAGATGCTCATCAGGAGACAGAATGAATCATCCATTAAGACCAGAGGGCTACTTGGTCTCCTTGCGGTAGTGAATTAAGAAACAACTATGACTTTCAGGGGTCCCAGAGGTGGCTTTGAATAAAACTATTGATAGACTGCTTGACTTAAGAAAAGTCGTTGTAAGATAAGTTATCTTCATTAACCACTCAGTTAAAAATACTTTTTATAATTATGGATACGCAAGTAAACACCAGTAATCTTTCTCTTTATTTCTCTTTATTAAGTCTTTGCAAGAGATCTAATTCAGAACAAGGTTGCATTTATGAAATTATAGATCAATCTCCAGAAGGAACATAAAATAACTCAAATCCTTTGCTTTCATCCTTGAAGAACATTAAAAGAAGATCAAAAAATATAATCCAAATAATATTAAAAGTCCTTTTCCTTGATTCTTTAATTCTTTAAAACTTTCTGAATATTCTCATTCCACAAACCACAATAAATCTTTACATTATTTCACTGTTTATTTTCTAAGATAATTTTATTTTCTTGTCCAGTTTTGTCCCAACCAGAAATCCATATCATACTCATACCACACCCTCACATGATGTTAACCCAGAGAAGTTCACGGTTGCTCAACTCTGGAAGGAGTAGACTCACTCATCCAAGTTTGCAATTTTTCTCATGAGAATTAACGCCTTTTGCCTCCTTCCTTAGTCTTATTCTGAAGGGCATGAGTGTATATGATTGTAGATATTCATATGTTAATAATTAGAAATTATATATGCCCATATAATTTTTAGTATTTCTAACTTTAAATGTTTATGAATAAAATACACAAAATGAAAATACACAAGAAATGAAAAAATGAAAAAAATAAACAAAAATGAAAAAATGAAATAAAAATCACCCATAGTTCCACTACTCAATGACAAACACAATTTAATAGATCATTATGTCCTTTTTTCAGTTACATATAAATATATTTAGTTTCATACACACACACACACACACACTCACATACACACATTTTCAGTATATACAATCTAATAGAATTTGGATTGTATCACACATATAATATCCTATTCATAATTATTCTATCATTAAGGAAATTTAAATTCTTCCATTAAAAAAATTTAAATTCTTCCATAAAAAATTAAATTCTTCCATAAAAAATACAAAAAATAATTGTATTGTAATTTATTATGTGAATATACCATAGTTTCTTTAACCATTCTCAGATATGTAAACATACATGTGAAAAATCCATATTGAAATGAACTTCAGGAGTTTCCATTTTATAGGAAGAACAATCTGATTTTAGTAGCTGAAAAGATCCACAACTACATTTGGAAAACTCTTCAGAATCTTCAAAGAACCAAATATACTTTCAACTCCAAGAGAAATGGTTTGGTGTAAAATGAAACTGGCTTGGGTCCAGTTAAACATTCTTTTTAAGTTACCTAGAAAGTAAGTCAAGGTGTCATTTCCATTCTATTCATTTTCATTCCATTCAAGGTGTCATTCTTCCATTCTAATGGAAGAAAGGGAAATTTATTAATTTCTAGTTTTTAAAATAAAATTTTAAGTCAGCCTGAAACATTTTTTTTCAAATATTGTTTTTATAATAACCAGAAGTATATGCTCATCAGAAGATATTTTAAGCTCCCTGTAATCATTCAATTACTTCATCAATCTAATGCAGACAGTACTTATTTTTCATGGTAATTTTATTCAGTATTTTGCAGTACAGACATACTAAAAAACGCATTTATTTTAAACAAATGAAATTGGAACAGTCAGTAAAAAGAGGCTGAATCTGATGGAATTTTTAAGTAAATGCCAACTTCGGTATTCAATTTATTTATTCAATAAGAGGGCAATTGACAGGTAAAGAGAAAAATGATATGTTTTAATCAGATTCTAAATTCATAGCTTAGCCCTGTGACAGAAGTTACCAAACAGTGTAGAATAATACCATCCCTTCTCTGAGCCTCTTACCAAAGAATCTTTAAAAGTTACAAACATCAACCTTTATAGTAATCTTGCAAAACTGGCAGAATCCACATTTTCCAGCTAAAGAGATAAGCAACAGAGAGGTTAAAGTCACATTGTAAAATGCAGATAGCAATTTAGAAAGCAGAGCTAAAATAAATCTTGCACTGTTTCCCTCTTATACCTATCTGATGCTCCTCTTGAAAAAAAGAATACTACTATTATGACACCATGGCAATGACAAGAGTGATGGCTACTAATATCACTTATGACTGATGATGATTCTAAGAAATGGCAACGAGAACAAAAGATTATCGTGATTGGGAAAGTTTGAAGAGATTCAAAAATCTTCATCAGAACAAAGTAAAATGAATAAATCCCATTTGAAAGAAAACTTTTGTATTTTTTTAGAAATTTTTTAAAGAGTTTATTTATTTATTTGATAGAGACGCAGCGAGAGAGAGAACACAAGCAGGGAGAGTGGGAGGAGGAGAAGCAGGCTTCCCACAGAGCCAGGAGCCTGACATGGGGCTCAATTCCAGGACCCTGGGATCAGGACTTGAGCCGAAGGCAGATGCCCAACAACTAAGCCACCCAGGAGCCCCAAAACTTTTGTATTTTTAAAAGAAGAAGGGCCATCTGTACCCCAATGTTTATAGCAGCAATGGCCACGGTCACCAAACTGTGGAAAGAACCAAGATGCCCTTCAACAGATGAATGGATAAGGAAGATGTGGTCCATATACACTATGGAGTATTATGCCTCCATAAGAAAGGACGAATACCCAACTTTTGTAGCAACATGGATGGGACTGGAAGAGATTATGCTGAGTGAAATAAGTCAAGCAGAGAGAGTCTATTATCATATGGTTTCACTTATTTGTGGAGCATAACAAAAAGCATGGAGGACATGGGGAGTTAGAGAGAAGGGGGTTGGGGTAAATTGGAAGGGGAAGTTTATCATGAGAGACTATGGACTCTGAAAAACAATCTGAGGGGTTTGAAGTGGCGGGGGGGTGGGAGGTTGGGGTACCAGGTGGTGGGTATTATAGAGGGCACGGATTGCTTGGAGCACTGGGTGTGGTGAAAAAATAATGATACTATTATGCTGAAAATAAATAAATAAAGAAAGAAAGAAAGAAAGAAGAAGTTTATGTCAAGATTATTATCCTTGTAGTTAAATATGGGTAAGGGAGCATGATATAAAATTGTATTGCTTTCTGTAAAGCAATCTCATTTGTTCTACCTTTACCTACTGATTAGTTATACAAGGAAAAAATGTCCACCCTCCCTTTTTTCAAAGCTTTGGCAGTAATGTACGGGTTGAACTAAATTATTTTCATAAGAGAGGAAGACTCAAAATCATCAATTTCATATGACTTACCTAATAGAACTAAACCTATTTAGAACAGTGTATTTAGGTATTTTTCTTTTGATCTATTTGCCTTCCCTACTAATCCTCTCAGACCTATCAAATCTCTCTCTGACTCCACTTGCTCCTGTCTTCTAAAATACTCTTAAATTCATGTCTGAGTCAAGAGGGAGACATTTTTAACCTTTCCTGGGTTATTGCTTGTTGAAGAAAAAGCTTATTCCGTGGCTTATTCCATTAGGATGGTAGACACATGCAATTTCATTAACCAATAACTACAATCATAGTCATATTCCTAGGAGCAGAAGTTTGAAGCTCTTGGTAGATTTTGGAATTACTTCTGTTCTAGGTATGAATTCCAGCTAATTTCATAAGCTCAGCAACTTCGGGCAAATGAATTAAGTTCCTTCAGCCTCAGTTTTCTCACCTACAAAATCGAAATGATAACTTGTTTTAAAGGAAAACTATGAGGTTTAAATTACATGATATTAATATATATCATATTAATATATATATTAATATATTTACATATGTAAATATAATATAATTATATTCATGATAAATATACATGCTATACATGTATAATAATGAAATGAACAGTGAGAGATGAGTTTCTAATTATTATAGTGGGAGTTTTTAGATAAACAAGGATAGGAGGTTAGAATGATCTGTGCAATAATGGATTAAAGTTGGAGACTTTAGGATGAACTCATGCTTAGCTTCAAGTAGTTACAAATAATTATATATAGAAGTATTATAAATATATCTATAAATATAGAAGTATCTATAAATACTTCCATATATATAGAAGTATTTATAGATATATGTATATACCCAGGTTGGTACACAAACATATTTCTTTGCTTTGGCAACTAAAGGGCCTAGAAATAGCCCTAGTAGAAATGAATATACCTAGAACCTAAGTCATGATTTCTAATAACATTTTCCAATAAAAGTAACTATTACTCCTTGAGAAAAATGGTTTATTTTAGGACTGGAGTAGTAAATATGCACGATAAGTCTGGAGCATCTCCTCTGTCAGATATGACATAAATGAGGTATTGAGTGAATAAATAAATGGGGAATAAAAACAAATATCCTAGGGGCACCTGGGTGGCTCAGCAGGTTAAAGCCTCTGCCTTCGGCTCAGGTCATGATCCCAGGGTCCTGGGATCGAGCCCCACATGGGACTCTCTGCTCCGTAGGGAGCCTGCTTCCTCCTCTCTCTCTCTCTGCCTGTCTCTCTGCCTACTTGTGATCTCTGTCTGTCAAATAAATAAAATAAAATCTTTTAAAAAAATTTAAAGAAAATATCCTATGCAGAAAAATTCCAAATGATTTATGTAGATACTCCAACCTCAGGTGGTTACACTCCCACTTCAATATGGGCTGTACTTGGTGATCTCCTTCCAAGGAGTACAGTATACATAGGTTAAAAAAGAGTAACTTTACAGTGGTGAGACCTAACAAATATTTTTAGCAAGATGATAGGGGTCAACATCAAGAGTGATTTACAAAGTAGAAATCTTAATATAAAGTGATAAAGATTGCACATTACCTCTATGGTGTTTTTCTCAAAACACATAATACCAGTTTAAGAATAGAAAACAAGGGGCTCCTGGGTGGCTCAGTGTGTTAAAACCTCTGCCTTTGGCTCCGGTCATGATCCCAGGGTCCTGGAATCTAGCCCTCATGGAGCCTGCTTCCTCCTCTCTCTCTGCCTGCATCTCTGCGCCTACTTGTGATCTTTGTCTGTCAAATAAATAAATAAAATCTTTAAAAAATTAAAAAAGAATAAAAAACAAACAAACAAGAAAAACTAGACAATTTCCAATAGAAAAACTCTCTACAAAATGCCTGACAAGCAATCTTCAAAACTGTGAAGGTTATTAAAACCAGGGAGAGTCTCAGAAATTGTGAAAGCAAAGAGTAGCCTAAGTATATATGATAAAAGTAATGTTATACATTTGATAGGATCCTGGAACAGAAGAAATATATTAAAGGAAATTTTAATAAAGTGTGTACTTTACTAAATAATAATGTGCAAATATTAGTTAGCTAATTGTTTCAAATGCATCACACTAATGCAGGATACTAATAGAGAAAAGTAGGTATGCGGTATTTCAGAACTCTGTACTATCTCCACAGTGTTTCCTGTAAATACAAACATTTTCCAAAAATTAACTTTATAAAAATAAAAAAATATAATGATTAAATTAAAAATAATCTTTAAAGGAGTTAATACACTAGAAAACACTCTCATGCAAAAGAAAATGGTAAGGAAGAAAAAAAGGGACAAAAAAGATATGGGACATATAGGAAACAAAAAAGAAATGACAGACATAAATTCAACTATAACAATAACAAATGTAAATGTATTAAATAATAATATCAAAAAGCAGAAACTACCACACTTAAAAATAAAACAAGAAGATCCAACTTGGTGCTGTCCATAGGAAACATATTTATGATTAAAGATACAAATAAGATGAAAATAAAAAAATAAAAATAATTGTATTATACATATAGTGATGATTAAAGAGCTGAAGTAATATCATACAAAGACTTTAAAACAAAAAAAAAATTAAGAGATGAAGAAGTGCATTTTATAATGATGAAAAGATCAGCCCATTAAGATGACCTATCAAGTATAAATGTATATTCATCTAACAAGAGTATTTAAAGCAACAACTGGCAGAATTAAAGGGAAATACAGACAATTTAACAATAACAGTTGGAGACTTTAATATCCTACTCTCAAAAATAGAAAAAAAAAAACCCAACTACATAGAAAATCAATGAGGAAATAAAATTCTTGAACTACTCTATTAATGAAGTAGGCTTTACAAATATCTATAGAATACTCCATCCAACAATGGCTGTATATTCTTCTCTAGTACACATGGAATATTCTCCAGGATAGGTCACATTATAGGCTATAACAGAAGTCTCACTATATTTAATAAAATTAGAAACATACAAAGTTTGTTCTCCAAAACAAATGGAATTACATTAGAAATTAATAATAAATTTAAAAATTCACAAATATGTGGATATTAAGTAACATTATATTAAATAACCAACAAAATCAAAGATCGTACCACAAGTGAAATTAGTAAATATTTTGAGATAAATGGAAATGACACACCATTTGACACCATGTCAAAAAACATGATACACCAAAACTTATGAGATACAATGAAAGTAATATTCAGAGGGAAATGGATAGCCATAAATACTCATATTAAAAGAAGGAATATCTAAAACCAATAACCTAAAATTCCACCTGAGGACACTGGAAAAATAAGACAAAACTTACACGAAAATAAGCAAAAGCAAGAGAAAAAGAGTAGAACAGAAATATGTAGATGATAGGAAAAAAAAATAGAGCAAATAAAGGAAACCAAAATTTGTTTCTTTGAAAAATGTAGTGTAATTGACAGAACCTTAAGCTATAATTAGAACAGAGAATGAGAGAGAGAGCATGTGAGCTAGTTTTATTTACCAAATTAAGAATGAAAGAGGGGTGAAGTGAAAGTCACTACCAAACTTACAAAAAGAAAAAAACATTACAAGGAATGCTATAAAATATTATATACTAAAAAATTAGATAGCTTAGATGAAAGAGATAAATTCCCAGAATAATACAGACTACTCAAACTGACTCTAGAAGAAATAGAAAATCAAAATAAATATTTAATAAGAAAGGAGATGTAATTCATGATTTAAAATGTCTTACTAAGAAAAGCCCAGACCCAGATGGCATCAAGATGAATGTTATCAAAAAGTTAAAGAATTCACACAAATCCTTTACCAATTTTTCCCAAGAAATAGAAGAGAAAAGAACAGTGCCTTATGCCTTACTTACTATATTAGTCCAGTCTCACCTTGATTTCTAAATCAGACAAAGACAGAATGAGAAGACTGCAGACCAATATCCTTATGAATATAAAGGTAAAAATACTCAATAAAATACTATAAACCCAAATCTGTAAACATGTAAAAGGATTTACATACCATGATCAAATAGGATTTATCTTAAGAATGCAAGATTCGTTTAACATCCGAAAACCAATTGACGTAATACACCATAGAAATAGAATAAAAGATAGCAACAACATGATCATATCTATAGATACATAGAAAACATGACAAATTCCAGCACCTTTCATAATAAAAAGAGAAACACTTAACATACTAGAAATAGAAGAGAAATTCTTCAACTCTATAAAGGACATTAACAACATGAACAACCAAAAAAACCAAACAGCTAACACCACATCATCATTTAATGGTTATAGATTGGATGCTTTCCTCCTAGGAACAAAACAAGAATTTCTGCTCTTGCTATTTCTATTCAACATTATAGCCGAGTTTCTACCCTGAGAAATTTTCCAAGGAAAATAAATAAAAGCCATCCATATTGGAAAATAAGTAAAATAATTTCTCTAGAGATGGCATGAGGCATAGGAATATGATGGTGCATATATATATATATATATATATATATACATATATATATAAATATATATAATGCTGAGCAATCCACTAAAAAAAAAAAAACTGTTAGAACTAATAAATGTGTCCCATATGATTGCTGTATACAAGTCAAATATACAAAAATCAATTGTATTTCTATACAGTTTTTAAAAGATTTTATTTATTTATTGGACAGAGAGAGATCACAAGTAGGCAGAGAGGCAGGCATAGAGAAGGGGGGAGGCAGGCTCCCTGCTGAGCAGAGAGCCCAATGTGGGGCTCAATCCCAGGACCTTGGGATTATGAGCTGAGCCAAAGGCAGAGGCTTTAACCCACTGAGCCATCCCGGCACCCCTGTATTTCTATACATTATCAATTTAAAAATCGGAAAATAAAACTAAGGAAATAATTAAATTTATAATAAAAGAATAAAAACATAGAAATGTAATAAAGAAGTGTAAGACTTATACACTAGAGCTATAAAATATTTTTTTAAAATTTATTTAGAGAGTTAAATTAGACTTCATCAAATTAAAACATTTTCCATGCTGGATCTTCTTAAAAAAAAAATAGGGTCACCTGGGTGACTCAGTTTGTTAAGCATATGACTTTGGCTCAAGTTATGATATGAGAGTCCTGGGATCAAGCCCAGAATTGAGCTCCCAGCTCAGCAGGGAGGCAGCTTGTCCCTTTGCCTCTCCCCTGTTCATTCTCTCTTTCTCTCTCTCTCAAATAAATAAATACAATCTTTAAAAAATCTGTGTTTCAAAGACACTACCCCAAAGATATAGATGTGGTGAAAAGAAGGGCCATATGCATGCCAGTGCTTATAGCAGCAACATCCAACAATAGCCAAACTGTGGAAGGAATTGAGATGCCCTTCAAACAGGTGGATGGATGAAGAGGATGTGGTCCATATATACAATGGAATATTACTCAGCCATCATAAAGGATGAATCCCCAACTTTTGCATCAAAATGGATGGGACTGGAGGATATTATGCTAAATGAAATAAGTCAAGCAGAGAAAATCAATTATCATATGGTTTCATTTATTTGTGGAACATAAGGAATAGCATGGAGGGCATTAGAAGAAGGAAGGGAAAAAAGAAAGGGGAGAAATAGGAGTGGGAAATGAACCATGAGAGACTATGGACTCCAGGAAACAAACTGAGGGCTTTAGAAGGGAGAGAGGTAGGGGAATTGGTGAGCCTGGTGAGGGGTATCAAGGAGGGCACAGATTGCGTGGAGAACTGGGTGTTATACACAAACAATGAATCATGGAACACTACATCAAAAACTAATGATGTACTGTATGGTGACTAACATAGCATAAAAAAAAAAAGAACATGAATGAGAAAGTAAAAATGGCTCACCTGTTTCCAAACTATGTATCTAGTAAGTATTTACTATCCAGAAAATGTAAATAGCTGTTACAACTTACCAATAAAAAGACAAATACCCCAATTAAAAATGGACAAAGAATCTGAACAGACATTTCTCCAAACATGGTCTCAAATAGCTAATATGCACAGGAGAAGATTATCAACATCATTGATTAGGGAAATTCAAATGAAGACCACATTGACATGCCACTTTATACCTTCTAGGGTGCTTATACTCAAAATGATAAATAATAAAACATGTTGGCAAGAATATGGAGAAATTTGAACCTTCATACATTAGTTATGGGAATGTAAGATGTTACAGTCACATGGAAAACAATTTAATAGTTCTTCAAAATATTAAATATAGAATTACCATATGATATAATTTGATTCCTAGGTATATGCTCAAATGAAATGAAAACATATATCCATACAAAAATGTGTGTGTGAATTTTCATAGCATTATTTTGCACATTTGGTAAGAGAGAAAACAACCCAATGTCCAAAACCTAATGACTGGATGAATAAGATGTGGAATATTCATACAAAGGAATACTATTTAAAAAATCTAATACATGCTATGACATGGATGAACTTTGAAAACATTATTGTGAATTAAAGAAACCAGTTGTAAAATACCACATATTGTATGATTCCTTTTCTATAAAATGGCCAGAATAGGCAAATCTACATAGACAGGAAATAGATCAGTGGTTGTCTAGAGCAGGGGATGGGAAGAATGTTGATAAACTGCTAAATGTGGATGTAGTTTGTTTTGTAGATGACTAAAATATTCTAAAATTAGATTGTGCGATCATTGCACAACACTGTGAATATACTAAAAACCACTTAATCATATACTTTGAGTGGATGAATCCTGTGGTAAATTTTATCTCAATAAAGCCATCTCAAAAATTACTGATTTAAGGTAAAAGCAGAGTTTAATAACTTTTCTCTGAATTGCCACTCTCCTTGCTTTCCACACTCAATGTACTTGAAAGTGTGGCTTAACCTCTCATGAATGTCAGGGAGCCAGAAATGACAAGAGAAGCCACATACAAATAGGATAGACTCTCTAAACACCAAAGTCCCAAGGTGTTCCCAGTTTGATAAAAACAGTATTTACTTTTAGCAATATATTCCACACCAGCTTCAGAGTATGACAGAATAACAAAGTCAGACCCCTGATTTCCTTTGACTCTACAGGATTCATTCTGACCATGGCTATGCACCAATTTATGTGGCTGATAATAAATCCCACCCTGCCTTAGTTATGTCAGTTAGGCTTTACTGTGCTCCTAACTTGAGCCTCTAGGACATACTCCTTATTTTCCTTTTTGCATGACATTACATATGTCAGGGAGCCTCAGCTTTGCCTCCTCTGCTTTCTTTATTATATTAACATGATTTCCTAAGCTTTTCTGCTGCTAAAGTACATAGAGATGGAAATAATAATACTTTTTCCATTTTATGGTTTTGTTAAATCTGTGACTAAGGAAATTTAGAAATTCGGTCAATTCAGTTTAAAATGTATTCAAACCAGCTGTTTGGTCAATTAAATGACCTAATGTTTTAGTGATATATAAACAGAGCCCAAGTGTGTTGAAACACTAAATATAAGCATTATAAATCAAAATCATTTTCCCCAAATGGTACCTTAGCATTTTCTAACTCTTATATGGTTTTGCTGACCACAAAATTTATTCTTTGTATAATGTTGTTTAATGTTTATGTAGTTGTGCTAGTTGGAATTGCTTTGAGCTCCACAACCATTAAACGTGGTATATTTCTTAGCTATGTTTAGGAAGACCTAATGTTTGTAGTGCAAGCCCTGATTGCCAATTATGTTTGCATGTGATGTGACTTCTTTATAAGTAATTACTTGTTTTTATTTCTGTGCATCTTCAGGGATTGGATGCTGATGTTGGTCATTGAAGTTTAGTTCAGACCGGTGCAGGTTTAAGCAACTTAATTATAATTATCAAAATATTTCTAAAAGTAAGGTCAACTGGTTCATTAATTTTCAAATGCATCTTCTTGCATTAGATAGATTTAATTACTTCTATTGTGACTTTATTTTTGAAGTATAAGAAATCTTGAATGCTTCAGAGCTTCTTGCCCATTGTTTTTAGTTTTGGAAATTACTGTTATTCATACTAAAACATTTTTATTCACTAAATGATACTTAGAAAATTTAAGAAGGATAAAGTTCAGAAGAAACAAGTAAAATTATAATATCATCCTTACTATTGGCCTATAGTTGGAATTTCTCCTTATTACAATCACCTAAAATCCCCTGATCACTGCTTCTAATTCCTTGAACATTTTAACATCTTATTTACTATTAGTCTAATACCATTTTTGTCTAATTCTTAGTAATTTCAATATCAATGTACTTTAGCTTCTCCCAGTAGTTTTTGACTACCTCCTGGTTTCTTGATCTCCTCTTCATCTGATTTTATTTCCATGTGTCCTCAGTTTTCACTGCTATGGACAAACTACAGGTACTGTCAATATCAACCTCTCCCATTATCTCAATTTCAATATTCCACCATTTGAATACAACTCCTTATCTTTCCAGTTTAGTCCCTCCTCTTCTACAATTACTACAATTCTTTGACTCCACTAGGTTCTACAGAATACTGCCTTTGTTTCTACCTGATTATAACTATTCCTCACTCCTTTATATTCTCTGATTTCTTTCTATCCAACATGGTATCTGTAGTCCATTACTAGATTGATTTTCTTGCATGCACTTTCAGCTCTCTTTGTTCCTCTTTCCTGATATAACCCCTTAGTAAGAACCCAAGCATGGTTCAAAACAATTATCTGCCTATCAAAAAACATCTACATCTTGGCAGCTGACTTGGGTGGGGGAAAACACAAAACTATACTGATCCTGTTTTTTAAAAAATATTACAAATTACCAGGGCATTTAATGGTACCTAGATTTCTTCTGATTTTTTATTGTCTAAAAATGCTCCCTGTCTCAAAGAAAACTCTTTCACACACTTCTCTCACACCTCTGACACTCCTTTCATCTCACTATGACCCTGCTATCTGATTCACTAAGAAAATAAAAACCTGCATGAGGATCACAGTAGATTTATTCTAGGGATATAAAGATGTCTCAACATCTGTAAATCAACAAATATGATGCCAAATAAGATGAAAACCACATGACATCTCAAAACATATAGAGGAAACACTTGACAAATTCAGCATCGTTTTATGATAAAAATTCTCAACAAACTGGGTATAGAAGGAATATACTTTGATATAATAAAAGCCATATATGACAAGCCCAAAGCTAACATCATACTCAGTGGCAAAAAGTTGAAAGCTTTCCATCTTAGATTGGGACCAAGACAAGGATGCCTACTCTCATTGCTTTTATTCAGCGTAGCATTGGAAGTCTTAGAGCAATTAGGGAGCAAAAAAGGCAAAGATATCTAAATAAGACATCCAAATCCAAAAGTATATGGATACACACACAAAATTTGTGTGTGTATCCATATACTCTCTCTCTCTAGAGAATTTGGAGAGTCCATGAAAAAACTTCTAGGACTAATAAATAATTTCAATAAAATTGTAAGCTATGAAACCAGCATAGAAAAATTAGTTGCATATCTATATACCAACAATGAAATATCATAGAAATTAAGAAAATAGTGCCATTTACAATAGAATTAAAAAAGAATAAAATACACCAAAATGAACTATCATAGAAATTAAGAAAATAATCCCATTTACAATAGGATTAAAAAGAATAAAATACATAGGAATGAATTTAACCAAATAGTGAAAGATCTGTACATTGAAAACTATAAAACAGTAATGAAATAAATTGGAGACACAAGGGAAAACATATCCTGTGTTCATGGATTGGAAGAATAACAATTTTTAAAATATCCACCGATATCTCCCGATTCCATGTAAGCCCTATCAAAATTCCACTGACGTTTTTCATAGAATAGAAAAAGCCATCCTAAAATTTGTATGGAACCACAAATGTCCCTGAAAAGCCAAAGCACTCTTGAGAAAGAACAAAGCTAGATGCATCACACTCCCTGATTTCAAAACATATTACAAAACTATAGTAATCAAAACAGTAAGCAGAGGTGGTTACAAGGAACACAAACTAAAAAACAAAACAAACAGTAAGATAGTAGCCTTAAAACAGACACACAGAACAATGACACAGAACAGAGATCCTAGGAATAAATTTATATATATATGGTCAATTAATTTTTGAGGAAGGAGCTAAAAATATGCAGTGAGAGAAGGATACTCTCTTTAATAAATGATGAGAAAACTGGATATCCATATGCAAAAGAATGATATTAGACCCCTATCTTACACCATACACAAAAATCAACTCAAATTTTTTTAAAGACTTGAATGAAAGTACTAAAGCCTTAAAAATCCTAGAGGAAAACATAGAGAGTAAACTCTTTGACATTGAGCTTAACTACACACACACACACACACACATTTATTTATTTATTTATTTATTTATTGCTTCTAACAATAAGAACAAAAACAAAAGAAAAAGATAAGTGGAACTACAACAAGTAAAAAGATTCTGTTTAGCAAAGGAAACCATCAACAAAATGAAAAGGCAGCCTATAGAATAGGAGAAAATACTTACAAATCACATATCTTATAAACAGTCAATATCTAAAATATATGGGGATCTCATACAACTCAATAGCAAAATAAAATAATAATAGTAATAACCAATGGAAATAAAATTAGGAAAAGGACCTAAGTAGACATTTTTCCAAAGAAGACATACAAATGGTCAACAGGTAACAAAAGCTGTTCACTAATAATCAGAATATCACTATTCACTAATAATCAGAAAAATGCAAGTCGAAACCACAATGAGGTATCACCTCACACCTGTTGTCTATTATCAATATAATCAAACAAAAAACAAGAGGTAACAAATGCTGACAAGGATGTGGGAAAAAGGGAATCCTTGTACACTCTTAGAAGGAATGTAAACTGGGAAAGCCACTGTGGAAAACTGTATGGAGATTTCTTAAGAAATTAAAAATAGAACTACCATATACTTCATCAATCCCACTCCTGTGTGTATAACCAAAGGAAATTAAATAATTATCTCTAGGAGATATATGTTCTCCCATATTTACAGCAGCATTACTCACAATAGCCACAATATGGAAACACTCTAATGTCCATTGACGGATGACTGGATATAAGAAATGTGATACACACATACACACACACATGAATATTATACAGTACTAAATAAATGAAGAAATTTTGTCATTTGTGAAAACATGGATAAATCAGGAAGACATTATGTTAAGTGAAATAAGCCAGCCAAAGACAAATACAACATGATATCATTCATATTTGGAATGTTAAAAAAAAAAAAAAGGCAAGCTCACAGAAAACAGAGTAGAAAACTGATTGCCAATGGATGGAGGATGGGGAAAAATAGGAAGAGGTTGTTAAAAAGAAATAAAAGCTCATTTATGAGATGAATAGCTCTGAATATCTAATGCATAACATGATGACTATAGTTGAAAACTCTGTGTTGTGTATTTGACACTTCCTAAGAGAGTAGAAGTTAAATATTCTTACCAAAACTCTAGGCACACATTAAAAGAAAGAAAAAGAAAGAAAGGATGGAAGGAAGGAAGGAAGGAAGGAAAGAGGAAAAGAAAGAAAAGGAAAGGAAAGGAAAGAAAAGGAAAAAAAGGAAAGAAAAGGAAAAAAGGAAAGAAAAGAAATGAGAAAAGAAAGGTAAGTATGTGAGGTGAACTCAGTTGGGGGGATCTTTTCACAATGTATAGGAATATCAAATTGTATACTTTATTTGTTGTTGTTGTTGTTGTTATAGGCTATATAGTTTGTGGGATTTTTTAAAGTCTTACTAAATTCTAGTCAGTGAACATATAGTGTAATACTGGTTTCATGATTAGAATTTAGTGATTCATCACTTACATACAACACCTAGTGCTTATCACAACTTCCCTCCCTAATGCCGTCACCCATCTAGCCCGTCCCCTGCCCATCTCTCCTCTTACAGTTTGCTTCCTCTATTTTTTACCCTCTTCCCATATGTCCATCTGTTTTGTTTCTTAAATTACACGTATGAGTGAAATCATATATTTGTCTCTCTGACTGACTGATTTTTCTTAGCTCTATCCATGCCCTTGCAAATGGCAGGATTCCATTCTTTTTGATGGCTGGGTAATATTCCATTACATGCACAAACACACGTGTGTGTGCGCGCATGCGTGGACACACACACACACACACATGCCCCACCTCTTTATCCATTTATCAGCCAATGGATATTTGGGCTTTTTCCATAATTTAGCAATTGTTGATAATGCTGTCATAAACATTGCAGTGCTTGTGCACCTTTGAAACACTATTTTTTTATCCTTTGGGAAAATACCTAGTAGTGCAATTCCTGGGTTGTAGGTTAGTTCTATTTTTAACTTTTATGAGGAAACTCTGTTTCCCAGAGTGGCTGCACTCTGTTTGCCTTCCCAGCAATAGTGTAAGAGGGTTCCCCTTTCTCTGCATCCTCACTAACATCTGTTGTTTCCTATGTTGTTAATTTTAGTGATTCTGACGGTGTGAGGTAGTATCTCATTGTGGTTTTGATTTGTATTTCCCTAATGATGAATGAGTTGTGAACTTTAAATATCTCGATATTTTGTGAATTATGCCTCTATAAACTCGGGGATAAAAAAGAAAGCCATTAAAAGGAAACTGTGCTATGATTCCACCACTGTATACCACACCATATAAACTTGTCTGCATTTGCATTCCTGCATTTCCTCCTTCCTCTTGCTGCTACGGACATCTGTGCTTCTATCTGTGGACAAGCTCTCTTCTAATGGACTCAATCCCAATTTTCGTTTCCTGTTCAAGACTATTCATTTGGAATTATCGTGTCTCTCATCCTTTGTCATCAAAATTTGCCTTCCAATTAGATCAATCCAATCAACATGCAGATATGCTGTCATATCATATAGTTCTAAAAGTTGCATTTGTTATTCTACACATGTTCTTATTCTACTGTGCGGTATACTCAGTGTGTGGTGTAGTGAAAGCATGAAATCAAAGACCTGGTTTCAGTTTGGGTCTGCTACCTATTAACTATGCCTATCTTAAATAGGGCACTCAAATCTTTGAACCTCTGTTACTTAATCTGTTAAATGTAAATTAGCATTACCCCTAAGGATATAGAGGCAATTTTGAGGCATTGTTTCAAAGCATTCACAGTGCTTTTAAATGTGATAACATTTAATGTTCACTGTAAAGCCATATGAAGTGAGTTCTATTGTTTCCTATTGTTTCTATTGTTTATGGATGAAGATATCAAAGAAACAAGAGGTGAATTTAGATAAATATTACATTAAGTAAGGTACAAAGCTAGGAATAGAAATCAGGCGTCTTGGAGAAAATGAGGCTTTCTTTAGGTGTCAGAGGCTATTAGGTCTTCACCACATTTTATTCTGCTCTTTTCCAACATTAATAGAATTTTAGCAGGAACAATCTGTCCCATATTACATTTTCTAGCTTTCACTGCAGTTAGAGATGACTAATTTGTACCAGTGAAATTTAAGCAGAAGTGATGTGTACTACTCCTAGCAATGGACCTTAAGAAAGTGGACACTGTCCCCTTTCTCATATTTTATATCTCCTTCCAACTGAGCAGTATCTAACAGTGGTAAAAACCTACCTTCAGCTGTGTAGCATTAATGCCCCAGGGCAAGAGTCAGTAAATTATGATTTTAGGCCAAATATGTTCCACCTCCTGTTTTTGTAAATAAATTTTTATTGAAACAGGGCCATTCATTTATTTATATATTATCTATGGTTGTTTTTATTTATTTATTATTTTTCTTTTTTAATTTTTTATTTTTTTTTATAAACATATATTTTTATCCCCAGGGGTGCAGGTCTGTGAATTGCCAGGTTTACACACTTCACTATGGTTGTTTTTACATCAAGACATCAATTGTCATTATTGATATATATGCCACCATATTAGGTTTCCTTTTTAGTTTACTTAACATATAAGATTCAGAATTGTTTACAATTACTTCTTTTTACAATTTAAAACTCTTCGTAATTATTTCAGTCAATTTAGACTATTAGAAGATGATAAAGTCTACTTACCATTCCGAGTGACATTTTCCTAACATACTCATTTATTTTCTTATTTAAAATTTTGCTAGCTTACAAAGACTTATATTGCAGATAAATTTTCAGGATTTACTCATGTCATAGTGCAAGTACCCACAAGGACCAGGTTTACATTGCCGTAATAGTGAATAAATAGATTTTTAGTACTTGTTTTGAAAAATCTAAATGATATTTAAATGATAAATATTGCAAGAGGTAACAATACTAATTCAATGGTAGATTGTTTTTCTTTTGTGGTGTGAAATATATTAAAAATTATATTTGTGGTAGATCAGGCAAATAAGTAGATAAATTACTACTTAATTATTTATAAAGTTCTCTCTCATAATTCATAGACACTTGAAGATCCAAAATTTTCTGACAACTACAAAGAAAATTTTCTTTTGATATTGTGGTCAAATAGTAAGCTAACCTTTCACTCCCTTATTTCTTTAAACTGACAGCTCCTGTGGCTTCATCTGTCTGTTCTTATACTTAAATGTGGACTTTAGTTTGCATATATATATATATATATATATATGTATATATATATATATATGATTATATCTCTAAGCTCTCTATTTTTAAACTATAATATATTGAGCACATACTGTATGGCAAGTACCATAAATTAAAGTTACTTATATCATCTTTAAATCTTAGCAAAATCTTTCCAGGTAAGTATTATTATCCCCATTTCAGTAACATCTAAATGGTTCCTCGCTTAAAATCATACAGCTAATAATAATTTTTGAAATTAAGATTCCTTCCCTAGATATGTTTAACTCTCAAGCTATGACCTTTCATGAAGTTATTCTGCCTCTTTAGTGCCTATGAGACTAAAGATTACATAAAAACAAATGTATGTGTTTCTTCACAGGAGTGGGTTTGACCTCATTAACAAAAATATAATCTTAATATGCCTTATATCTACCCAAATGAAATTTTACTGTTTATTTTTTTAAAATACCATCTTGCTACTTGATTTTTGATTCAGAAAATATTTCCTTTTTCCCATTTGACTTTATTTTTGTGTTAAATTCTTATTGAAGTATATATTACATACAAAAAAGTCTGTAAATTGTAAACTCAATAGCTTTTCACAGTGTGAACACACTAATGTAACCAGCCCAGAGATGAAGAAATAAAACTTTACCAGTACCCATATAGTATGTTCTCTCTTGTGCCTGGCTTCTTTTAGTCAATACAATGTTTATAAAATTCATTGTATTTTGTGTGTAGCAATAACTTTGTTCTAACTGTATAATATTTCATTGTTGGAATAAAATTTTATTTATCCATTTTAGTCTTGACAGATATTTGAATTGCTAGCAATCTGGGGCTATCACGAAGAATGTTACTATCTACGTTCTTGAACATTATTTTTTTTACATATGTGAATCATTTTATTTTAGTCAAATGAATGGACTTGCTGAGTCATATAGTATGTTTTAGTAGAAAGTGACAATCACTCCTCTAAAGTATTGTACCAATTTACATTCCCACAAGCACTGCATGTGTTCCAGTTACTTACCAATACATGGAATTGTCTGTCTTCTGATGAGCATGTATGAAACTGGTTTTATTTTTCATTTCCCTAATGCACGTTTTTTCCTAATGTTTATTGACCATTTGGCTATCCTCCTCTATGAGGTGCCTGTTCAAATCTGTCCTTTTTTTTTTTTTTTAATTTTTTATTTTTTATAAACATATATTTTTATCCCCAGGGGTACAGGTCTGTGAATCGCCAGGTTTACACACTTCACAGCACTCACCAAATCACATACCCTCCCCAATGTCCATAATCCCACCCCCTTCTCCCAAACCCCCTCCCCCCGGCAACCCTCAGTTGGTTTTGTGAGATTAAGAGTCACTTATGGTTTGTCTCCCTCCCAATCCCATCTTGTTTCATTTATTCTTCTACCCACTTAAGCCTCCATGTTGCATCACCACTTCCTCATATCAGGGAGATCATATGATAGTTGTCTTTCTCTGCTTGACCTATTTCGCTAAGCATGATACGCTCTAGTTCCATCCATGTTGTTGCAAATGGCAAGATTTCATTTCTTTTGATGGCTGCATAGTATTCCATTGTGTATATATACCACATCTTCTTGATCCATTCATCTGTTGATGGACATCTAGGTTCTTTCCATAGTTTGGCTATTGTGGACATTGCTGCTATAAACATTCGGGTGCACGTGCCCCTTTGGATCACTACGTTTGTATCTTTAGGGTAAATACCCAATAGTGCAATTGCTGGGTCATAGGGCAGTTCTATTTTCAACATTTTGAGGAACCTCCATGCTGTTTTCCAGAGAGGTTGCACCAGCTTGCATTCCCACCAACAGTGTAGGAGGGTTCCCCTTTCTCCGCATCCTCGCCAGCATCTGTCATTTCCTGACTTGTTGATTTTAGCCATTCTGACTGGTGTGAGGTGATATCTCATTGTGGTTTTGATTTGTAT